>NW_021821394.1:0-75679 GCF_901001135.1 Rhinatrema bivittatum | reverse complement strand
CGGGGCAACGCCGTCGGGGAAGGTACTCCATCTACTTCATTGTGCCAAAGAAGGAAGGTACCTTCAGACCCATCTTAGACCTGAAAGGGTGGTGAACAGATGTCTTCGCGTTCCACGCTTCAAGATGGAGACGATTCGGTCGGTGATCGCCTCGGTGCGGCCAGGCGAGTTCCTGGCGTCCTTGGACCTCACCGAGGCTTACCTTCATATAGGCATTCAGCCGGACCATCGGCGGTTTCTGCGCTTCTGTATCCTGGGCAGGCATTATCAGTTCAAGGCTCTCCCCTTCGGCCTCGCCACCGCTGCGCGGACGTTTACAAAGGTAATGGTGGTGGTGGCAGCCGAGCTTCGCAAGGAGGGGTTCCTGGTACATCCCTACTTGGACGACTGGCTCATCCGGGCCAAAACGGAGAGCCAATGCCGACAGGCAGTCGAAAGAGTCCTGCAACTTTTGCGCTCCCTCGGCTGGGTGGTCAATCTCGCCAAAAGTCGCCTCGTCCCCACCCAGACACTACATTACCTGGGAGCGCTGTTCGACACGAAGCAGGGCAGAGTGTTCTGTCCCAGGAGCGGGTGTCCAAGCTTCAGGGCCAGGTGCGCAGGTTGATGTCCCTGCGGTGCCCGTTGGTCTGCGATCATCTCATGGTGTTGGGATCGATGGCGTCGATGCTGGCATTGGTTCCCTGGGCTTTTGCTCATCTACGGCCATTGCAATCGCATTGCTCCCGCTGGCGGCCAGTGTCTGAGGAATTTCACATGCCACTTCCACTATCGGATCAGGCGAGGTCCAGCCTACAGTGGTGGCTCAGCTCCGACAATTTGTCACGCGGAGTGTCCCTGATATGCCCGCCTGGACGGTGGTCACTACGGATGCCAGTCTCTCCGGCTGGGGGGCAGTGTGCATGGGACACTCGGTTGCAAGGACAGTGGGCCAAAGCTCAGTCACAGTGGTCCATCAATTGCTTGGAGACCAGAGCGGTCTTGCTGGCGCTGCAGGCTTTTCTCCCATTGATTCGCGGGAAGGCGGTCAGAGTCTTGTCGGACAACGCGACCACAGTGGCGTACATCAATCGCCAAGGAGGAACAAGGAGCCGAGCCGTCGCGGAGCAGACGCGGCAACTGATGACCTGGGCGGAAAGGAATCTCAGCAACATCGCGGCGTCCCATATCGCCGGAGTAGACAATGTCCAAGCAGATTTCTCAGCCGACATCGCTTGGACCCGGGGGAATGGGAGCTGCCGGAGGGCGCTTACCACCTTCTCTGCGAGAGGTGGGGAACGCCGCACATGGATCTGATGGCCACCGCTCAGAACGCCAAAGCCCCGAGGTTCTTCAGTCGAAGGAGAGAAAGGGAGGCCGAAGGGGTGGATGCCCTGGTCCTCCCCTGGCCCACAAATGTTCTGCTGTATGTGTTTCCTCCTTGGCCTCTGATAGGCAAAGTTCTTCGGCGCATAGAGATGCATCCTGCAGAGGTCATCATGGTGGCGCCCGAGTGGCCACGGTGTCCTTGGTTCGCGGACCTCCTGCACTTGGCACGGGAGCCCCCTCTCCGATTCCGAGGGGAGGCGGCGCTTCTACGTCAAGGACCCATCTGTTTGGAGGACGCGGATCACTTCTGTCTCGCGGCCTGGCTTTTGAGAGGAAACGCTTGAAGAATAAAGGATATTCGGATGCGGTGGTAGCCACATAGCTGAGTTCTAGAAAGCGTTCTACGTCCTTCGCCTACGTTCGGGTTTGGACGGTGTTTGAGGATTGGTGTAGAGCTCGGGCGGTGAATCCTGTGCTGCCCTCCGTACCGGATGTTCTTGCTTTTCTTCAATTACCCAAATAAGGAGAACCTTATATCATATAACAAACATCATTTAAAACACACATTTATTTAAGAAAGACACCACTTGATATAAACCCACATATACAGTCACATATTTAAAAACATCACAAACATGAACGTCATATAGGCAGAGAAATATTTATAAATATGATATCATCATAAACATTATAACCTCCAAATAAATTGTGTTAAAGTGCTTCAGAGTGCCAGTTCTCGTAGCTTTCAACTTCACAGATTGTTTCCATTAAATTCTCATAATATTTGAGCTTCACAGTTCTTCTTCAATAATCGCTGCCATAATGAAATTCACTCAAATACTGCCCGTCACCACTCCCGATACTGATCCCAACGAAGATCTCCGTTTCACCTGACAAGCAGGCTTCTTCAGGGGAAACGTCTAATATCTCATGTGAATCCAACCACGGGACACACAAAAATCGTTTATCCAAAACACGAATTTCTTCAAAAATTAAAAGAATTTTGAAGAAATTCGTGTTTTGGATAAACGATTTTGTGTGTCCCGTGGTTGGATTCACATGAGATATTAGACGTTTCCCCTGAAGAAGCCTGCTTGTCAGGTGAAACGGAGATCTTCGTTGGGATCAGTATCGGGAGTGGTGACGGGCAGTATTTGAGTGAATTTCATTATGGCAGCGATTATTGAAGAAGAACTGTGAAGCTCAAATATTATGAGAATTTAATGGAAACAATCTGTGAAGTTGAAAGCTACGAGAACTGGCACTCTGAAGCACTTTAACACAATTTATTTGGAGGTTATAATGTTTATGATGATATCATATTTATAAATATTTCTCTGCCTATATGACGTTCATGTTTGTGATGTTTTTAAATATGTGACTGTATATGTGGGTTTATATCAAGTGGTGTCTTTCTTAAATAAATGTGTGTTTTAAATGATGTTTGTTATATGATATAAGGTTCTCCTTATTTGGGTAATTGTGCATATTGGGGAACCAATTTTGATTATTCTCCCTCAGTTATTGTATACCTTGCTTTTCTTCAGGCTGGCCTTGCGAAGGGTCTGTCTTGCAGTACTCTTAAAGTCCAGGTGGCGGTGCTTGGTTGCCTCAGAGGTAAGGTGCACAGTAGGTCGTTAGCGCAGCACCCAGATGTGGCGCGTTTTCTTCGGGGAGCCAAGCATTTGCGGCCACCATTACGTCAGCCTTGTCCTTCTTGGAATCTCAATTGTGTTCTTTCCGCTCTGTGTTCGTCCCCTTTTGAGCCGCTTAAGCGTGCAACGCTAAAGGATCTTACCCTCAAGACGGTGTTGCTTGTAGCCATCGCGTCGGCGAGGCGTGTTTCAGAATTACAGGCGTTATCTTGCAGGGAGCCTTTCTTACGCTTCTCTGAGACGGGGGTCTCGTTAAGGACGGTTCCCTCCTTCCTTCCTAAGGTGGTGTCAGCTTTTCATTTGAACCAGTCGGTTGAGCTGCCCGCATTTCCGGAGGGGGAGCGTTCTGATCCTGAGACGAGAATGTTGAAGAAGCTTGATGTCCGCAGAGTCCTGCTCCGTTATCTGGAAGTTACGAATTCCTTTCGGGTTTCGGACCATCTCTTTGTTTTGTGCTCGGGGCCAAAACGTGGTGGGGCAGCTTCCCGTACCACAATTGCGCGCTGGCTCAAGGAAGCCATTGCTTCAGCGTATATACTGAAAGGGAAGCCTGTTCCTGCGGGTCTCCGGGCTCACTCGACGCGTGCGCAAGCCACCTCTTGGGCGGAATCTTCGCACGTGTCTCCGCAAGAGATTTGCAGAGCAGCGACTTGGAAGTCATTGCATACGTTTGCTAGACACTACCGATTGGATGTTCAGGGTCTGGATTCAGGGGGATTCGGAGAGAGAGTTCTGCGAGCGGGACTCTCTGGCTCCCACCCTAGGTAATTCAGCTCTGGTACATCCCAGGTGTCTGGACTGATCCTGGTACGTACAGGGAAAGGAAAATTAGTTTCTTACCTGATAATTTTCGTTCCTGTTGTACCAAGGATCAGTCCAGGAGCCCGCCTGCGTAGTCTGTTTTTTGGCGTTACGATGAGGAGAGTCCGCTCGGTTGGGCTCTATGTTTTACTTGTATGTTGTTGGGGCCTCTGGTTCTGGGAGTTCTGATCCAGCTGGGGGTTCGTTGAATCGGCCCTGGTTTCGGGTGGTATAGCTAGTTAGTTGGAGTTTTTTCCATTTGCTTTGACATTACGTAAGACTGACGGGCTGTGGGTGGCGCCTTACTATATGTAGGGGTGCCCGACAAGTTTTGCTCTGTCTCCATCTGCTGGTGCGGAGTCACAACCCAGGTGTCTGGACTGATCCTTGGTACTACAGGAACGAAAATTATCAGGTAAGAAACTAATTTTCCTTTCTCTCCGCGTCCAAGTGGCAGCCTTGGGTTGTTTCAGGGGAAGGTTGCAGGGATGACCCTTAGCATCTCATCCAGATGTGTAGTACATTTCCTTAAGGGAGCGAAGCATTTGCAGCCTCCAGTCCAGGCCATCCTGGAATCTTAATTTGGTTCTTTGGGTGTTGTGTGGACCTTCCTTTGAGCCTTTGAGAAGGGCTTCTTTGAAGGATCTTACCCTGAAGACTGTGTTCCTAGTGGCGATTTGTTTGGTGAGACAAATTTTGGAGCTCCAGGCCTTATCATGCAGGGAGCCCTTTTTGAGAATTTCCAATGATGGTGTTTCCTTGCATGCTGTTTCTTCCTTTTTGCCCAAGGTTGTGTCAGCTTTTCATCTTAGCCCCACGGTGGAGTTGCTGGGGTTTTCACAATTGGCATCTGATGCTCCCCATGCAAGGGAACTTCGCCTTTTGGATGTGTGTCAGGTTTTCCTAAGATATCTCAAGGTGGCTAATGGGTTTCGAGATCGGATCATCTCTTTGTGTTATTCAGTGGACCAAAAAAGGGCTGCAAAGCGACTGAGAGTACAATTGCTCGTTGGTTGAAGGAGGTGATAGTTTCGGCCTGTATTTGTAAAGGTTGGTCACTCCCTGAGGGATTGTGGGCGCATTCCACTAGAGCACAGGCAGCCTCCTGGGTGGAGTGTCAGTTGGTGTCTCCACAGGAGATTTGTCAAGCTGCAACTTGGTCTTTTTTGCACATTTTTACTAGACATTACCGTTGGGATACCACGGCCCCAAAGGAGGCCTCCTTTGTTGAAAGTATGCTGCATGCAGGTCTTTCAGGATCCCACCCAGTGTAGATGGGTTTGGGTACATCCCACTTGTCTGGACTGATCTGGGGTATGAACAGGAAAGAAAAATTGGTTCTTATCTGCTAATTTTCATTCCTGGAATACCACAGATCAGTCCAGACTTTCGTCCCATTGTGGTTATGAGTAATGTTTTCGAAAGACCTCTCCTGATTCTGGATCCTGCTGGTCATGGAGAATTTAAGTTTTGTGTTGCAGAGTTATGAATAAAATTGTACATAGTTCTCAAGTTTTTGAGACTCCAAATTTTTCCTTTTCTTGGTCCTAGTTCAGGGGTCAATTTGGTTGGGGGTTCGAACTTATTCCCCAGCTTGCTTTAGAGGGAGAGATCCTTGGAGTTTGGGGTTAGACATCTTGGCTTCAGTACAGGTCAACATTGAGGGACTGCAGGTGGTACTCTCAGTTAAGAAGCAGTGCCTGAAAAGGTTTTATTCTCTTCCTCCATTTGCTGGTAGGGATGCAAAACTCACTTGTCTGGACTGATCTGTGGTATTCAAGGAACGAAAATTAGCAGGTAAAAACCAGTTTTCCTTTCCTCTTAGGGTGGGGGGTTGGGGGTTGTGAGCTGTAAACATGGCCTCTGCAGCATCCTCAACCAACTTGAGGGTCAGAAGACTTGATGCAGAGATTGAACTGAAGACCTTCAGCATAGCATTGCTCAGTGCTACCACTGAGCCAGCAAGCTAACTATTTAAAGATGTGCTAAGGCCTTGCTCTTCTTTGTAGGTTATGTATATATATTCTGGGTATAAATCATTATGAAAACGATGTGATACATTTGGCTAGCTCAGTGGAAATAGGCTTGCTGCCATCTCCTCTGCAAGAGAACCTGCTATGGAAGCAGGAATCAATGATCTTACTGGCTTATATCATTCCCTCTGCAGGGATGGATGTGCCTCGACTCGGACTCCATCCGGGAGGACCTTAGATACCATGAGCACAAGCTGGACCCCCTGGAGGACATCACGATCCGGGTGAAGAAGGAGGGGGCGATGGTGCAACGGGAGGCCACCCATCCACTGGATCTGGCAGTGCTGCGGCTGCTGGCCTTGGAAGAGAACATGGAGCGCAGGTACCTGAAGGAGCCGCTCTGGGTGCAGAGCGAGGTTGTCACGGAAAAAGTGATTGTGACCCCCCCGATGCCCCGGAGCTTGGCCAAACAGAAGTGTGAGTATCAGAATAACCCCTCGCTATTTCTTTGAAACAATCTGTGGCACCCCCCCCTCCTAAAAGATTGATTTGCTGCTACAACAAGAACACAAGCAGAGATCTTGTGCTAGATTTATAGGGACGGGGCACCACATGCAGCATAAGTGGCTGTGTCCTCTAGACACAGCCTCCCATTTTGTCTAAAGTTCAGTCTCTTAGAAGATGGAGACTGTATAGTTGCCTTCTGATGAAGGGGTCTGTGTGTGGAAAGACCGTCTATTGCAGCATCTTTGGATAATTTTTATAGGTCTTGGTATTTTACGTAAGGCTTCTGGTTTTCAGTTTAAACTGATAGACCTGGATTTCACATTGGAGAGTTTTCTCAAGGTTTGTTTTAAACCAAAAATAATGCCATAATCTGACTCTCCTCCAATGGCAGATGGAGTGCACGCATTCCACCTCCCCGATATGACCAATGGGAGCCAAAGATCTTAGACCAGGGCCGTTCCCCTGCCAATATCTTTTACTGCTGATGATTGACTGGCAGAAAGAGGAAGAGAATGATGGTGTTTTGTACTGTGTCCCCCCTTTCTGTGGTCTGGGACCCACTTGCCACTTAGAACACCTGGCACTTTGTTGTCACCCTGCAGTTCAAAGTACGAGTCATGCCACAAAGGAGGAGGACGTGGACCAAGGATTAGCTGCTCTTGTCCTTCCTCTGCCAACCAATCAGCTGTGGGGGAATATTTCAGTAGGGAAAGGGAGGAGGGTGAAGGGGGGACGGTGGATGTGAGTGTCAGGACTGTTGGGAAGGTGGGACAGGCGGCGGGGGATACGAGTGCTGAGGCTGTTGGAGGGCCAAACTGTGAGGGACATGAGTGCTGGGGTCGGAATGAGATATGTGACTGTGAGAGCAGGACTGACCCTAGCAGGACCTTAGAATGTGCAGCCATACTGTGTACCAATAGAAATTACATTGACAAGGATGAGGCTACAGTGGCAGTGCTTGGACCCAAAAGCGTGGGGCCTGGGGGGCAGTTGTCCCTGATTTCACCCTTCACAAGGGCAGTCCAGAGAAAATAAAAGCTCTCAGAATTTCCCTGTAGGGAAATTGAGGTCTCAGCTGAATTTCAGAAATAAATGCTTATCGTTTTAAAAATCTTTTCCTAGCGTGTAGCCAGATGGACACAGGACCAATGAGTTTATGCTCCCCTGCCAGCAGATAGAGACGGAGTCAGGTTTCCAAGCTGACGTCACCTTAGATACACCCCTGTAGTGTCCTCAGCCCTTACGTATTTCTCCATCTCCAGCAGATGCGGACATGCTTTCCCTATGGGGATCGCTGTACCTTTTGGAAGAAGAAATTCTACTTTTACATTGGAGAAAACATTGAGCCCCACTATCCTGCAGTGATACCTAAAGGTCCCTCCCCCAATTGAGAATTCCTGAGGTGATTTCCGAGATCCCTCAGAGTTGTGCCTTGGTCAGTAGCTGGTTCCTGGTGTGGACCTTGCTACTGATGCAGCTGAAAGGCAGCGGGTGCAGGAAGCCGAGTGTGGCAGTGACAGCCAAAGCCCTCCCCCCCCCCCCCCCCCGCAGCCGGAGAATGTCTCTGTACTCAGCTGGTAAGCGCAGATCTCCTTATGGAATGGGCAGAAATACATTTACAGATGATCTCAGCCTTCCACATCGCAGGAAAAGTCAACGTCAGAACAGACTTTCTAAGCAGGGAACGTCTGGATTCAGGAAAGTGAGCATTGTCGGACAGAGTCTTTCAGCTGGTAGTATTTCACTGTGGTCTCCCATCCATCAGTCTGCTGGCCGCATCTCAAAGTGCGAAGGTTCCCCGATTCTTCAGTTGCAGAAGATATCAGTAAAGCCTGGGGATCGACGCTCTCGCTCAGACCTGACCAGAAGAGGAGTTGCTATACGCCTTCCCTCCGTGGCCCGTCCTAGGCAGGATCATTTGCAGAATCGAGCGCCACAGAGGATTATTCCTACTTACTAGTAGCTCCATATTGGTCCAGGTGACCATGATATGCGGACATGTGGAGACTTCTGGTGGAGACCCTCCTGTGCCTCCCACCGCAGAGGGACCTGCTACAGCAGGGACCAATCCTTCATGAGGATCCAACTCGATTCTATCTTATGGTCTGGCCCTTGAGAGGGCTCGCCTGATGAAGCGAGGATATTCAGTGGCAGTAATTGCCACCTTACTCTGCGCGCGGAAGTTCTCTATGTCGCTAGCGTATATGCGGGTCTGGAGAGTATTTGAAGCCTGGTGCGAGGAATGCAGTGTTTCCCCTCAGACAGTCAAAATCCTACTAATTCTGGAATTATTGCAGGATGGCTTGAATAATGGTTTGACCCTTAACTCCTTGAAGGTCCAGGTAGCGGCTATCTCCTGTTTCACTGGCGAGGTGAACGGAATCTGCCTGTTGGCTCATCCGGACATGGCCCATTTTCTGAAAGGGATGAAGCACCTCCGGCCACCCCTGTGGTGGCTGGTTCCCTTGTGGAATCTTAATGTAGTATTGGAGTTTTTGGCAGGCCTCGCCTTTCGGCCTCTGCGCAGTTTTTCCTTGCGTTTATTAACCCTGAAAATGGTGTTCCTGGTGGCTCTATGCTCAGCACGTTGCATCTCTGAACTACAGGCATTGTCATGCCGGGAACCCTTCCTCCGGATGACTCCAGGAACGTTACAGCTTTGTACAGTTCCATCCTTCTCACCCAAGGTAGTCTCGGAGTTTCATTTGAATCAGTCCATTTTGTTGCCATCCCTAGATAAACACAAGGATGTGGAAGGATGCCACCACCTCCACCATTTGAATGTCAGTAGGCTTTTGATGCAGGATCTGGAAATTTCAGCACCGGTCCGAAAGATGGACCGCCTGTTTGTCCTTCACAATGGAAGGAAGCAGGACGAACCAGCTTTGCAGGCTACCATAGCTCATTGGATTAAGGAGGTGGTCACAGGAACCTATGTGGAGGCAGGAAAGCCATTACCCCTTCAGGTTAAAGCTCATTCCACTAGGGATCAGGCAGTCTCATGGGCGGAAGCTAGACTGCTGTCTCCCGTCAACAACTGCCGAGCGGTGACGTGGTCCTCCTTGCACACCTCCAGGTTCTATAGCCTGGACGTTCAGGCCCGGGGGGACGCAGCCTTTGCAAGGCCAGTGTTAACCGGACCGCGGGCAGCATCCCTCCCCGATGGGTGTGTAGCTTTTGTACATCCCATTGGTCCTGAGTCCATCTGGCTATACGCTAGGAAATGGAGAAATCACTTCCCTGATAATTTTGTTTTCCTTTGTGTAGACAAATGGTCTCAGCATCCCACCCACGGCTGCTCAAGAACAGTGCCAAGGATTTGCCCATGTAGTGGATATCGATTCCAAGAGATTACGGATAAGCCGTCATCCAGTCCCTAGATCAGAGCATCTATTCTTACTGGGGTTCAGTGTTTGTTTGGTTGAGTACAGTTACGGTTATCCGTTTTTAATCAAGTTTTTTCACCAGTATGTCCACAGTGGCTTTTGAAGAGAATTCTGAAGGGCTAAGGTCACTGCAGGGGTGTATGTAGGGTGACGTCAGCTTTGAAACCTGACTCCATCTCCATCTGCTGGCAGGGGTCCTGAGTCCATCTGTCTACACTAAGGAAAGCGAAATTATCAGATAAGTAATTTCTCCATTATAGGACAGAAAAATGGATAAATATTTCACTTTAGAGTAAATAAAATTACATAAAATGTTGCATGCTTATAATACAAAAAGTACCTGCACCATAAAGACATTGGGACACAGGTCGTTATTTAGCATCTTCAAATAACCCTAATTAGTTGGAATATAAACACCTGAATTGTACAGTTTATTAACACCTAATAACAGAAATCCTAATTATATTGGTCTTGCCTTGCTATTGGTGAATTGTGACACATGCTCCTGTGATGGGCTGGGCGAGGAGGAGGGTGATAAAGGAACTGGGGTAATGTATTCTCTTTCCTCTCCCCACAGAGAGTATTTAATCACCTCCCGGTTACGCACCTGGAGACAGACACTAGAGAGGTGCCGGAGTGCTGCGCAGGTCTCCTTGTGCCTGTATCAACTGGAGAGATCCATTGCCTGGGAGAAGTCCATCACCAAGGTGGTAAGTTTGGTGGGGGGTGCTCTACTCCCCCTCCCTTTGGCAAGCGAAGAGCAGATGTTGAAGCCCATCCTGGAGATCTATTCTGGAGCTTCTTTCCATGCTGATACTCATTATGTAGCAATGTCATATTTCATTTTCCCCCACTATAGTAGACATGAGTGTATTTTCCTGCCTTTGCAGGATGAGAGCCACTCTGGAGTCTGAAAAACGCAGGAAGTGATATCCGCTGTATCACCCAAGTAGCTCTGCTGCTTCCCCAGTTTTTCATTGGTCTTTATAGCATTTGTTCCTGTTCATACCCCAGATCAGTCCAGACAAGTAGGTTTTGCCATACCTACCAGCAGATGGAGGCAGAGAATAATAACTTTTCAGGCACTACTACTTAACCGAGAATGCATCCTGCAGTCCCTCAGTATTTCTCTGTCTCCAGCAGATGATAGGGGTGCAAATCTGCATTCTGAACTTTGTTTAAAAAAAAAATATATATATATATATGGAATAGAGTAGAAAAGAGAAGAAGGAAGAAGCGAAGAATGTGCTCCCAGAGGTGTTAGTTTCCTTTGTGGGCCATCCCTTTTGTTGAGCACGGCGAGCAGGAGGTTGGAAATCCCTGGCCAGGCTTGACCCTTGATTTGCAGGGGGAGGGAAAGCCAGAGGTCCTGGTTCCCTCCTCCCCCTGAGGCCTTCTCTCCCATTCTGGTCGTCTGCAGCAGCCAGGAAGCATCCAGAAGCAGCAAAGTACAGCTTCCCTTTGTTTTCTCTGGATTTCTCGATGGCTATATCATTAAAAAGAAAAAAAAGTGTAATGTAAGCTTTTTTCTTACAGGACAAGCAGGATGGTAGTCCTCACATATGGGTGACATCATCAGGATGGAGCCCAATCAGGGAACACTTTTGTCAAAGTTTCTAGAACTTTGACTGGCACCTACTGGGCATGCCCAGCAATGCACTGACCCTGCATCCAGCAGGGTCCCCCGTCAGTCTTCTTTTTTCCGCACAGCAGTAGCCACACGGGTTAAGGAGCTCTCTTGAGATAGCTGACAGGAATTTTCCTCATGGAACTTCTTTCAAAATTTTCAAAAAAATTCTACCTCATAGGATCCCCCTAATGATATCCCTTCGGGGCCTACTGACCATCGACCGCACCGTGGCTAAATTTTTGTCGGAGCCATGGCGTTGGGTTTTCGTCGGTGCCCCGACTGTACTCAAACAATATCCATCACTGACCAGCATGGGGTCTGTGTTATGTGTTTGGGGTCCGACCACGATGTCCTAACTTGCACCAAATGTGCCCAAATGACAGCAAAGGGCAGTAAGGCTCGTTTAGAGAAAATGGATTTTCTCTTTCAATTAAAAACCCCGACTCCATCGATAGCTTCGACGTCGTCTGAGCAGGTGCCATAGACTTCTCACCAGCACCGGGACACCGCTGCTGTTCGACCGGCGTGACAATTCCAAAGGTATCGATTGCCTGCTTAAGAAAAGGACCAGTGGACCCTCCGGCTATGCCAGTGCTGCTTCCTACTCCGGTGCCAGGGTTCCATGCAAGGAATTGGATCGGGTGATCCAAGAGGCCATCGGTAAAGCACTTCAGGGCTTCCAACCTCCATCGACGCCTGTACCGGTCCCCGAGCCGGTCACCGATCCGATTCCTGTAGCGCTCGCACTGCTACTGGGTAGACTGGATGCATTGATCGGTGCCCTACCTCTGATGGAACTGAGAGCACCGGTGGGTCCAGTGCCTTCTACACCGATTCCATTATCATCAGATGACGAGGAGGAAACAGCGATACACATTCCACCGTCTGGGATCTTACCACCGACTCGTCCATCAATGTCACTAGTCCCTTCGGTGCCTCCTTCGATGCCGTCAGTGCCACCTCTGATGCCGTCGATGCCTAGGCCTGGTCCTTCAGGATTAGCACCATTTCTCCCTGCTGGAGACCCACTAGGTGCTGGAGATCAGCCCTATAATCCTTGGACCGATGATTCGTCCCAGGATACAGATGATCTACCATAAGAGCCCTCTCCCCCAGATGAAAGACGATGCTCTCCACCAGAAAATCTGTGTTTATTAATTTCATCAAGGAAATGTCTGAAACCATTCCCTTTCAACTTCAGACGGAAGAGGACTCTAGGCACAAGATGCTGGACGTACTCCAATTTGTAGATGCTCCTAAGGAAATCATGTCTATGCCTATCCATGAAATCCTGCTTGATCTCCTGAAGAGAAACTGGGAACACCCATGTTCGGTCCCACCTGTCAACCGCAAGACAGATGCCACCTATCTGGTGCAGTCAGCTCCTGGGTTCCAAAAGTCACAGTTGGATCATCACTCTGTGGTTGTTGAATCAGCCCAGAAGAAGGCATGACATTCAAAACCTCATTCCTCCATACCTCCAGGGAAGGAACAAAAATCCCTGGATGCTTTTGGCAGGCATGTCTTCCATGGCTCAATGCTCATATCTCGCATTGCCTCTTACCAGTTATACATGACCCAGTATAACAGAGATCTTTTTAAAAGGATCCAGGACTTCTCTGATTCTTTACCAGAGCAACTCCAGACTCAGCTTCATACTCTGGCTCAGAAAGCACGAGGTCCGCACTGCATATGATATCTTTTACACTGCCTCTAGAGTGTCTGCAGCGGGAATTAGTGCAAGAAGATGGGCCTGGCTCAAATCCTTGGACTTAAGACCAGAAGTCCAAGACTGGTTAGCAGATCTACCCTGTGTGGGCGATAATCTCTTCGGGGAAAAGATCCGAGAGACGGTGGCGCAGTTGAAGGACCACCATGAAACGCTGCGCCAGCTTTCTTCTGTGCCGTCTGAGTTCCCTTCCGCCCCTAAGAGAACTTTCAGACGTGACTCTAAGCGGCCGACCTACAAGCCAAGGAAATTTTATCCTCCAGCTTCTAGAGGACACCTTCCAGACCTTACCAAAAAGGTCAATCCAGACAGACTCGGCCTCAAGTCTCAGCCAGATTTATTCCTGGTATTTTCTAATACCAAAAAAGTCAGGTGGCGTACGCCCGATACTGGACCTCCGCGCACTAAAACATTTTGCACAGAGAAAAATTCAAAATGGTAACCTTGGGCTCTCTACTTCCTTTTCTACAAAGAGGAGATTGGCTATGCTCTCTAGATCTCCAAGACGCTTACACACACATCTCAATTATTCCATCTCATCGCAAATACCTGCGATTCCTGGTCGGCCCTCGTCATTTCCAGTACCGTGTACTACCATTCGGCCTGGCGTCGCTCCACGAGTATTCACCAAGTGCTGGTGGTGATTGCAGCCTTCCTCAGGAATCAGGGTGTGTATGTCTACCCTTATCTCGTCGATTGGTTGATAAGGGCTCCGACTCAGCAGGGCGCATTAACCTCCCTGCGACTCACTATCAACACTCTGATCTCCTTAGGGTTTCTAATCAACTATCCCAAATTCAAGATAGTTCCATCCCAAACCCTATCCTTTATAGGGGCTGACCTAAACACTATACAGGCGAAAGCCTTCCTCCCCCAGGATCGCACTTTCACCATAACATCTCTGGCGCATCAACTACAGACTAAAGTATCTTCAACCGCTCGCACGTCCTCATACTGTTGGGTCACATGGTGTCCTCGGTGCATGTCACTCCGATGGCTTGCCTAGCCATAAGAGTACAATGGACCTTAAAATGCCAATGGATTCAAGCTTGTCAGCCAGTGTCCAGCATTATCCGGGTTACCAAACAGCTCCGTCTGTCACTAGCCTGGTGGATGCACCACTCCAATCTCATTCAAGGCCTTCCATTTCAGGCTCCAGATCCTCAAATTATCTTAACAACAGACGCATCCAACCTCGGGTGGGGTGCACATGTAGACGGCCTGCAGACTCAGGGAAGCTGGTCTCCAGAAGAAGCCAAACACCAGATAAATTTCCTGGAGCTACAGGCGATCCGGTATGCCCTCAAGGCCTTTCAGGATTGCCTATTAAACAAAGCCATCCTGATTCAAACCTACAATCAGATTGTGATGTGGTACATCAACAAACAAGGGGGGAACGGGCTCCTACCTCCTGTGTCAGGAAGCTGCACAGATATGAGCATGGGCCTTTCCCGCTCGATGTGCCTCAAAGCAACCTACTTGCCGGGAGTGGACAATGTGTTGGAGGACAAACTGAGTCACACTTTCCATCCACACGAGTGGTCTCTCAACCCCACGGTAGTGGACACAATAATCCAACGTTGGGGTTACCCTCGAATAGACCTCTTTGCGTCGGTCCACAACCACAAAGTAGACAACTTCTGCTTTCTCATTTGCAGTCACCACTCGCAACCAAGAGATGCCTTCGCCCTCTCCTGGGCCAGCGGTCTCCTTTATGCATACCCTCCACTTCCTCTCATTTCAAAGACCCTCATGAAGCTCCGGCAGGACAAGGGATTAATGATTCTGATAGCTCCCCACTGGCCCCACGAGGTGTGGTTTCCAATCCTCCAGGACCTATCAGTATGACGACACATTCCTCTAGAGAAGGATCCCCTTCTAATCACTCAGAACGAAAGGAATCTGCGTCACCCCAACCTCCAAGCTCTGTCTCTGACGGCCTGGATGTTGAAAGGTTAATACTCCAACCTTTTAACCTTTCAGAGTCGGTATCCCAAGTCTTTGTGGCTTCACGAAAGCCTTCAACAAGAAGGTGTTATTGCTCTAAATGGAAGAGGTTTACGGTCTGATGTATTTCCAAGTCCATAGATCCCTTCACTTGTTCCACTATGAGGTTCCTGGACTACCTCTGGCACCTGTCAGAGTTAGGCCTAAAAACTTCCTCTATCAGGGTGCATGTTAGTGCAGTGTCTGCGTACCATAAGGGTATAGGAAATGTCTCAATTTCAACGCAGCCCTTAGTATCACGTTTCATGAGAGGCTTGATCCATTTAAAACCTCCACTGCGCCCTCCTACCCTTGCTTGGGACCTTAATGTGGTTTTGGGACGGCTCATGAAATCTCCGTTTGAGCCTCTCCACTCCTGTGATCTCCGCTATCTCACCTGGAAGGTAGTTTTTCTTCTTGCGATTACGTCCGCTCGCAGAGTTAGTGAATTACAAGCATTAGTTACCTACCCGCCTTACACTAAAATTCTGCATGACAGGGTAGTGCTCCGCACTCACCCTAAATTCTTGCCGAAGGTAGTGTCAGAATTTCACATTAACCAATCTATTATCCTACCTACCTTTTTTCCCAGGCCCCATTCAAACCCAGGAGAACAGGCTCTGCATTCCTTGGTCTGCAAACGTGCTCTAGCCTTCTATCTGGACTGCACGTTGGCCCACAGGAAATCCACTCAATTGTTTGTTTTTTTGAAACCATCAAATTGGGAAATCCTGTGGGAAAGCAGACTTTCTCCTCCTGGTTGGCGGAATGCATTTCTTTTTGCTACCAGCAAGCAGGCATTCTGCCGGAAGACCGTGTAAACACACACTCGGTCAGGGCCATGGCGACTTAGTAGTGCATCTCCGTTCGGTGCCGCTTGCTGATATTTGTAAGGCTGCTACCTGGAGTTCTCTCCATACTTTCACAGCCCATTATTGCTTAGATAAGGCTGGCACACAGGATTCCATCTTTGGCCAGTCTATTCCTCGCAACCTGTTTTCAGCTTAACTTCCCAACGTCCTTCCACCGACCCGTTTCAGGGTTCAGGTTGCCTTCCTAACCAAATTTCCACCCCTGTTGTTGTGCCTGTTGCATGTCTTTGGGTGCATTTGGTGCTTTGCTCAGGCATCCTCAGCTCGGTACTCACCCAAATGTGAGGACTACTATCCTGCTTATCCTGTGAGAAAGCAGAGTTGCTTACCTGTAACAGGTGTTCTCACAGGACAGCAGGATGTTAGTCCTCAAGAAACCCGCCCGCCACCCCGCGGAGTTGGGTTCGTTTCCATTTTCTTATTTTATTTTTCACACGTACTTTTACTATAACACGAGACTGAAGGGGGACCCCTGCTGGAATCAGGGTCAGTGCATTGCTGGGCATGCCCAGTAGGTGCCAGTCAAAGTTCTAGAAACTCTGACAGAAGTGTTCCGTGATTGGGCTCCATCGTGATGATGTCACCCATGTGTGAGGACTAACATCCTGCTGTCCTGTGAGAACACTTGTTACAGGTAAGCAACTCTGCTTTATCTGAAATGGCAGTCGGAGGTCGGATTGCATCAGGGTGAGAAGGGAGGTGTGCGCGGCTCTTGTGATTTCAGCACCCAGGTTGAGACATCTTGGCAGTGGCATCGGAACTGTTTTTTCTTCTGCTCAGAGTTATATTTAGCTGTGGGCCATGTCGCTATTCATGCCAGCTCCCACAGAGTGTGGGAAAGTCTGTCAGGTCTGCGGAGGGAAGCAATTGCGGCTCAAAACAGCCCTGTTCTGCACTAGCTGCGCCTCTGGAGGCGAAGAGGCCTCGGCAGAGGGCTCAGCCAGCGGATGCTGCACTTATTCTAGGTAGAGCCCAGGAGCCCCAGTGGGGTTGAAGGAGACAGTGGCCATTTTGTCTCCATGTTGCAGGAGGCTGCAATAGATAGGGAGTGCAGGGACTTCCCTCCCCCACTTTCTCCAGTACAGCAAGAGTCTGGAGAAGGTAGAGAAGTGGCAGCAGAACCAGGGGAAGACCTGGCAGTGTAGAGGACCGTGAGCATGACAGAATGTCCACGGATTTTGTTTTGTTACTGCATGAAGCCTACCTCACCATGAAGGAAGCTGTGGGTAAGTGGTCGGCCACCCAGAAGTCCCAGTGCATGGCTAAGAAGCCTCAAGCTGGGGCGCCTCCCAGGTCGGGTGCATTCTTCACCTGCTGGGCCTGGGACGATCGGGAGTGGAGAACTCCTCTGAAGAATCGGAAGGAGACGATCCTCAGGAGGCTCCACACATTGACCAGGGTGCTGATCAGAGCGCGGATCCTATGACTGTCCCAGTGGGTAGTGATCCGGATGCAGAGTATGTTCCTCTCACAGAAGGAGATGACCCTAGGGTGGTAAAATTGTTCCATAAGGAGGAGTTGTGACCTCTCATCCCCCAGGTTCTAGAAGAATGGTGCAGGAGGTTTCATACAACGAGGGGGCAAACTGCGTGGGCCACCAAAGGCTTTTCCTTTGCCGAAGAAGCTGATTGACCAGGAATGGGATTTCCCTGAGGCAGGATTGAAAGTGGCCAGGGCTATGGCCAGGTCGTATCCATTACCGGAGGACACTTTGGAGCTTTGGAAGTTTCCAAAGTTGGATGCGGCGGTGTCATGGGTGATGAAGAAGACGACCATCCCCGTGACAGGGTCCGTGGCATTGAAAGATGTCCAGGACCGGAAGCTAGAGATCTTGTTAAAGAGACTATTTGAGGTCTTGGCTCTGAGCCTTAGAGCTGCGGTCTTTGCTAGCCTAATGCAGAGAGTTGCTTGTGCTGGGTGCAGAAAGGCGCAGGAGAAGACATCGGGGGCCTCTGCTGATTCTAGCCAGGAAGCTCAGTTGGAGGCAAGGGTAACCTATATGGTGGATGCCCTGTATGATATGGTTCAGACTTTGACCAGGAATATGGTGTCTGCGGTGCTGCTCGAAGGATCCTGCGGTTGCGTAATTGGTTGGCGGATGTGTGGTCAAAAGCGCAGCTTTGCAATCTCCCCTTCAAAGGGAAGTTGTTGTTTGGGGAGAAGCTGATGAAGCATTTGGCAGATTCTAAAGGGAATAGACTGCCCGAAGATGATAAAGGGAGTAAGAAGACCTTTCTGACATGTGCTCGCTTTCAAGAAATGAGGCGATTTTGATCCAACAGAAGTTCTTCTGGATCACGCAGAAGCAGGGTTCGGGAAGGCAGCAGCCCTTTCAAGGGACCTGTAGACTGGCCAGAGATAGCTTCGGACAGGATTCTGGAGGTGAAAATCCACCCAGTGAGGGCGGGCTGGTCCACTCCTCCCTGGAAGCTTTCAGAGGAAGGTTGTCTCGTTTTTACAAGGAGTGGGTTCTGGAAGTGATAAAGGACAGCTATGCCTTAGAATTTTCGCACCGCATCAAAGAGGCCTTTGTGGTGTCTCGTTGTGCTTCACCCATCAAGCGTGTGACAGTGCAGTGCGGGACATCTTTCTAAGGCTGCAATGATTGGAAGCCATCATCCCGGTGCCACAGGAGGAACAAGGGCAAGGAAGGTATTCTGTGTACTTTGTGGTCCCCCAAGGAGGAGGGCTCGTTTCAACCCATTCTAGATCTGCAAAAGGAAAATGCAGCCTTGCAGGTGCTGCATTTTTGGATGGAGACGTTGCGAACGGTGATTGCTACTGTACGCAAGGGGGAGTTTCTTGCCTTCTTCACATTCCCATCCGAGCAGACCAAAGGTTTCTACGCTTCACGGTGCTAGGAGAGCATTTTCAATTTTGAGCTCTTCCCTTCGGGCTGGCTACCGCGCCAAGAATGTTCACAAAAGTGATGGTGCTGGTAGCGGTGGCCCTCAGAAGGGAAGGGATACTAGTGCATCCATACCTGGATGATTGGCTCATTTGGGCAAAGTCGGAGCTGGAGTGTCACTGTTCCATTCGGCGGGTGACTGAGCATCTAAGGACCTTGGGCTGGGTGATAAACCTACTGAAGAGCCATCTAGAGCCGTCCCAGTCGCTGGATTATCTGGGAGCGCAGTTCGACACCCAGTTAGGCAGGGTTTTTCTCCCAGGACAAGCAGGATGGTAGTCCTCGCATATGGGTGACGTTATCAGGCGGAGCCCTATTATGGAACTATTCTAGAAACTTTTACTGGCACACTGAGCATGCCCAGCTTGCCATGATCCCTGTGCCCTCAGGGGCCTCCCTTCAGTCTCTTTTTTTCCGCGCTGCAGTTTGCCTCGCGTTAGGAGCTCTGTGAGATTTTTCTCACAATTTTCCTCACAGAAACACTTGAAGTTTTAATTCACAAATAATTTCCCTACACGGGTCTCCCTTCACATACATTTCATCGACGCTCGGTGAGTACTATGCCCTGTTCTCCGGTCGGTTCCTGTCACCTCTCTATCGGTTCTCCCGGGTTACCAACCGAATTGCGACCCTCTTTTCTCCCAATGTCTATCACTCTCGGTCCGCCCCACGATGCCCGCGAGTGTCCTTGCTGCGATCTTCCACCGGGTCCCATCAGGATAGAGGGATTGGGACATCCACGGTTCCTGTTGCAGTCGCCGTCGATGCCCCTATTGGTGCCTCCGTCGATACTATCGAAGCCACCATCGATACCTCCATCAATGCCCTCGACTAAAGAAAATGCTCCATACTTCGGGTTCATCAACCAGAGCCCATGCAATCCTTGGGCAAGAAACAATGCCAGGAGCAGTAGAGGCACGGTGACCGTCCGTCACCAATGCCATCCGGGACAGCAAGGGCATCTTCCTTCAGTACTGGAAAAATGACCGGACCGAGCAACCGTGGGAATCATCGTCACCGGCATGGTGATCTCCGTCACCTGACACCATTCTGGATAGCGATGGCAGTTTCCTCGGTGCTGGAGAATGACCAGGCCGAGCATCAAGGGAAACATTGTCACCCGGCAACCGACATGGTTCCGCGTTCGGTGCCGGCACTGACAAGACACACCGCATCGGCATCAATGGCCATTGAGCCAGTTGCGAAGTGGGGCCTGAGTACAAGAGTCTCCATGCCCTCTGAACTCGAGGCACCGAGGTGTTCCCCACCGACACCAGTGCCGGGTACTGAGCCACCACAGATTCATGTGGAAATGCCAGTAATGCCTAGCCTGTTTCCCCTGTAGCTGCGCTAACCTATACAGCTTCCAGGGAGGAGCTGGATGTCCTCGTCCATCAGGCTGTCCTCGATGCCTTCCGGAATCTACTAACACCGGAGCCATCGATATTCACAACCGTTGAGGCACCGCCTCGTTGTGGCACCTACCAACGACAGCCTAAGTCATCGACGCCAACTTGTCCTTATGAGCCTCCATGGATCCCTATACCTATCCCGGGATCCTCGAAGGGCGATGGGCACTCTAATCCCACTTCAGCACCGATCCCATCGAGACCTAAGTAAAGGACATGTCCTGAAAACCATCCCTTTCGACCTGGTCACTAAAAAGGACTAGAAGTTTTTGGGAGGATCTAGGTCGTAACATCTTCCAAGAACCATATTGGAGTCACATATTGCTATTTACCAGCTATATTTGACACAACACCAAGGGAACCTCTCTGCTATCCACATGAAATTCGAGAGCAACATGTGATTGCTTCGAAAAGTCCTCCCATTGCCAGCAAACAGGACTCTGTACTAGATGGTAACCTGGCTTACAGCCCTGATTTACATCCCAGAGTCCAAGATAAACTAACTGATCTGCCATGCACCACAGATAATCTCTTCGTGCACAAGGTCCAGCAGACAATGGCTCAATTGCAAGACCACCGCGAGATCCTGCGACAGCTCTCTACGTTTCTTGCACAGCAAAGAAGGATGGTAAAAGGAAGTTTTACCGCTCACGCTCCCAAGTGAGACCAACTGATATCCAGATAACACCAGCTCCGCCAGTCGGGCAGGCTCCTGGATTTTTCAAACCTTGCCAGAGAACAGAATGGTCCATCGGGATACCGTTCCCCCGGACGCAGAGGATTTTAATCCCACTATTTCTTACTTTCAAAGAAAACAGGTGACCTCCACCCATCCTGGACCTCAGAAATCTCAACAAATTTCTTCAGAAAGAAAAGTTCAGAATGGTGTCTCGGCACCATGCTTCCCTTACTACAACAAGGGGGTTCCCTCTATTCTCTGGTCTTTCTATATGCTTCATAGTGAGTCAACAACATTTTCAGTACCAAGTTTAGGCATTCGAACTAGCTTCGACAACTTGTGTATTTTACCAAATGCCTAGCAGTGGACTGCCGCTCATGTACAAAGAACCAACAGAATTCACGCGTTTCCTTACCTGGACGACTGCCTAATAAGGAGTCAATCCAAACAAGGAACTCTAAATTCTCTAAGACTCACTATAAATCTACTACATTTTGGCTGGGAATTCTGATCAACTACCATAAATCCCATATGGAGCAGATAGAAAACATATAAATGACAGCAGAAGAAGACCAAACAGCCCATCCAGTCTGCCCAGCAAGCTTTCGCACTTTTTTTTTCCTCTCACATACTTATCTGTTTCTCTTGGCTCTTAGTTACCTTTTTTTATTCTATTTCCCTTCCACCCCCACCATTAATGTAGAGAGCATAAGAACATAAGAAATTGCCATGCTGGGTCAGACCAAGGGACCATCAAGCCCCATCATCCTGTTTCCAACAGAGGCCAAAACCAGGCCACAAGAACCTGGCAATTACCCAAACACTAAGAAGATCCCATGCTTACTGATGCAATTAATAGCAGTGGCTATTCCCTAAGTAAAATTGATTAATAGGCCATTATGGACTTCTCCTCCAAGAATTTATCCAAACCTTTTTTGAACCCAGCTACAATAACTGCACTAACCACATCCTCTGGCAACAAATTCCAGAGCTTTATTGTGCATTGAGTGAAAAAAGAATTTTCTCCGATTAGTCTTAAATGTGTTAACTTGCTAACTTCATGCAATGCCCCCTAGTCCTTCTATTATTCGAAAGTGTAAATAACCGAGTTATATCTACTCGTTCAAGACCTCTCATGATCTTAAAGACCTCTATCATATCCCCCCTCAGCCGTCTCTTCTCCAAGCTGAACAGCCCTAACCTCTTCAGCCTTTCCTCATAAGGGGAGCTGTTCCATCCTCTTTATCATTTTGGTTGCCCTTCTCTGTACCTTCTCCATCGCAACTATATCTTTTTTGAAATGCGGCGACCAGAATTGTACACAGTATTCAAGGTGCGGTCTCACCATGGAGCGATACAGAGGCATTATGACATTTTCTATTCTATAAACCATTCCCTTCCTAATAATTCTTAACAGTCTATTTGCTTTTTGACTGCTGCAGCACACTGAGCCGACGATTTAAAGTATTATCCACTATGATGCCTAGATCTTTTTCCTGGGTGGTAGCTCCTAATATGGAACCTAACATCATGTAACTACGGCAAGGGTTATTTTTCCCTATATGCAACACCTTGCACTTGTCCACATTAAATTTCATCTGCCATTTGGATGCCCAATCTTCCAGTCTTGCAAGGTCTTCCTGTAATGTATCACAGTCTGCTTGTGATTTAACTACTGTGAATAATTTTGTATCATCCGCAAATTTGAAACCCTCACTCGTCGTATTCCTTTCCAGATCATTTATATATATATTGAAAAGCACCGGTCCAAGTACAGATCCCTGAGGCACTCCACTGTTTACCCTTTTCCACTGAGAAAATTGACCATTTAATCCTACTCTCTGTTTCCTGTCTTTTAACCAGTTTGTAATCCACGAAAGGATATCGCCTCCTGTCCCATGACTTTTAGTTTTCGTAGAAGCCTCTCATGAGGGACTTTGTCAAACGCCTTCTGAAAATCCAAATACACTACATCTACCGGTTCACCTTTATCCACATGTTTATTAACCCCTTCAAAAAAATGAAGCAGATTTGTTAGGCAAGACTTCCCTTGGGTAAATCCATGTTGACTGTGTCCCATTAAATCATGTCTTTCTATATGCTCTACGATTTTGATCTTGAGAATAGTTTCTACTATTTTTCCCGGCACTGAAGTCAGGCTCACTGGTCTATAGTTACCCGGATCGCCCCTGGATCCTTTTTAAATATTGGGGTTACATTGGCCACCCTCCAGTCTTCAGGTACAATGGATGATTTTAATGATTAGGTTACAAATTTTAACTAATAGATCAGAAATTTCATTTTTGAGTTCCTTCAGAACCCTAGGAGGATTCTGCATCTAAGTGAAATAGCTTAATTAGTTAGGGGGTATTAACCACCGCAATAAGCAAGCTACACGCATGCTTACCTGTTTATTCAGACTATGTAATTCAGTCCTTGTTGGTTTTTGCCTGAATATAGATCCACCTTTCTTCATTCCCCCCTGCCGTTGAAGCAGAGAGCCATGCTGGCTATGCATGAAGTGTCAAACTTTCTCCCCAGCCGTTGAAGCAGAGGGCTATGCTGGATATGCGTGAAGTGTCAAACTTTCTCCCCTGCCGTTGAAGCAGAGAGCTATGCTGGATATGCATTGAAAGTGAAGTATCAGGCTTATTTGGTTTGGGGTAGTAACTGCCGTAACAAGCAAGCTACTCCCCGCTCTTTTGTGAATGCAAATCCTTTTTTCCACATTTCCTCATTGCCGCTGAAGCTTAGAGCAATGTTGGAGTATATGTATGTTTATTGAATAAGGGTATTATCACCAGGTAGTAGCCATCGTTCCCGTGAGCCACCCACTCTTCATTCACATCCTCTAGACTTTATGGATCCACAGTGTTTATCCCATGCCTCTTTGAAGTCCTTTACAGTTTTGGTCTTCACCACTTCCTCTGGAAGGTCATTCCAGGCATCCACCACCCTCTCCATGAAGAAATACTTCCTGACATTGGTTCTGAGTCTTCCTCCCTGGAGTTTTAAATCATGACCCCTGGTTCTGGGCACTACAGTCGCAACGGCCTTCCTGCCCAACACCCGCGCAGACATCCTATCAAATTCTCCACATCTCTGCGCGCATGCAACATAGCCTTAGCCCATCAGTTCTTCCATTGCTGGACCACATGGTTTCCACGATCCACGTCACTCCTATGGCCAGACTAGCCATGAGAAAAACTCAGTGGATTTTAAAATTTCAGTGGCTCTAAGTCATTCAACCGCTTTCGTCCCTGATCCATATCACCGATCCAGTAACCAAATCCTTAGATGATCTTGGCCATGGTCGCATCCAACTTGGGTTGGAGAGCTCATATCAACACCCTCCAAACCCAAAATGCGTAGTTTCAGATCAACATCCTGGAGCTTCGAGCCATGCGTTATGCCCTTTATGCCTTCAAACACTGCCTTTCACACAAAACAGACAACACAGTGGCAATGTGGTACTCGAACAAACAGGGACGCACAGGCTCTTATCTGCTCTGCCAGGAAGCCGCACAGTTCTGGGCCTGGGCCCTTGCACACTCCATGCATCTCCGGGCCACTTATCCAACAGGCATACCGAACATACTAACAGACCATCTCAATCGATGTCTCCATCCCCATAAGTGGTCTCTGAATCCATGTGTAGCGAGCAAAATCTTCTAGCGCTGAGGTCAACCAACCATCGACCTCTTGCATCCGAATCGAACCACAGAGTGGACAGATTCTGCTCCCTACACAGGCTTCGAAATGCGTTAGCCATGGATGCCTTTACTCGCCCCTGCAACAAAAGCTTCCTATATGCATCTCTTCCAATACTGCTCATAGCCTAAACTCTCGTGAAGCTACAGCAGGACAGATTATTAATGATTCTCATAACCCCGTACTGGCCTCGATGAGTATGCTTCCCCATACTTCTCAACCTATCACTCCAGGAACCAATTTGCCTGCCCACAGGTCAACCTCATAACACAGACTCACTGATATTATCAGGTACTTGTAGCTTCACAAAAACCTTCTACATGTAAATCTTACCATTCGAATTGGGCAAGATTTACCAAATGGCGTGCACAAAAAAGGTATTGGCCCCTTTTTCCTGCCCCACTCCATCTCTATTAGGCTATGTAGAATACCTTTCGGTTCCCTGTACGTACCAGGATCAGTCCAGATGGTGGGTTATGTCCCCCGTCCAGCAGATGGAGTCAGAACAGACTTCGAGGGACGTCACCAGTAAGAGCCAGTGCTCCCTCTGCTGGAGCTCAGTATCTTTCTGACTCCAGCAGATGAGAGTTGGGGGGATCACGGCTCCCCCACACTGACAGGGTTTCAAGTTTTTTCTCTCTTCTTCTCTTTTCCTGTCAACTAGTTTGATTTGTCTCTGTATTATTGTTGAATCAAGTTAAAGTTTAAAAAAAAAAAAAAAAAAGTGCCCTAGCTTGGGAGGCGTGTCTTTCTCTCTGCCTTCCTTGCTTCTGTTTGCTTCCTTGCGTATGGTAAGTTTTGCAGTTTTTCTCTGTTGTTGTTTCTTTTTGCAGGTTTTTTCTTCGATCCTGCAGTTTTTGTTTGGAGGCCCGTGGCTGCCGGGGGTCCCGGTACCGCCACGTGGTGGCACTCGATCCCGCGGGGCTCAGGCCTTTTTCGCGGGCTTTTCGGTCTGCCGAGTCGTTTCTCGGCGCTGCAGAGAATTGGTGGAGCGGGTTGTGTAGGCCCTCCGGCCCCCCCGCGGCGCCTCGTAGTGCCTTCAGGCCCCCCCCCGAGCCCTTTTTCCGTCTTTTTCCCGGCGTTTTGTGTCATGCCGCGGCCGTCCCGATGCGCGGCCTGCGGCAAGCCAGGGTCCCGGATTTCGCGGGAGGGGATTTGTGCGAGGTGTCTCCCGGGTGGGGAAGGCACCTCGCAGCCGCTCGATACTGTTTCGGCCCTCCCCTCCCCCCGGCAAGGGCGGCGCGGGCCGGCCACGTCGCCGCCATTGGCGGGAACGGCGGCCATCTTATTCTCGCAGCATGTTGCTGCGGCTGAGGCGGTTTTGGAGCGGAGGGATTTTCGGGAGGTTTCACCCCCAAATTTATCCCCGGAGGGGGGCTTGCCAGTGTCTGAGTCTTCGGAGGTCCCCTCCTCGGGCCCCCCTCCCAGCTTCCCGCGTTTTTCGCCGGAGTTTATTCTCCTTATGCACAGCGCATATTTGCAGGGGCTGGGGGGTTCCCGGGGGTACCTCTTCCCCCCCAGACCCCCCACCGGCCAAGACCCCTCGGGTCTCCGTGGCCCCTCCTGGTGCGCCCCCCCGGCCCGGTGGGGTCGGTGTCAGGGGCCCCGGGGCCGCTCCCGTGTCCTCGGGTTTGCTCAGGGAACTTCGGGAGCGATCTCGCCATCGGGGAGGGCTTCCCCCGATCCTTTGGACCCTTCGCTGTCGGAGTTGCCTCCCGAGGGGGACGATCCGCTGGCGCTTCGCATTTTCCAGAAGGATGAACTGAATGACCTGATACAACAGATTCTCTTGGAACTGGATCTGGATCCTCCCCTGGATCCACCGCTCCCGGTGGCGCCCGCAGTCACCACCTCAGCCAGAAAGGGGGATCCGGTACTCGCAGCGCTTCGTCCTAGGCCTCGGGCTTTTCCCATCCATGAGTCCTTCCTGCAGCTCCTCATCAGGGAGTGGGATGCTCCTGAAGCCTCGTTAAAGGTTACTCGGGCCATGGAAAAGTTATACCCGCTGCCAGAAGGTTTCTTGGACCTGATAAAGGTTCCCAAGGTGGATTCGGCCGTCTCGGCGGTCACCAAGAGGACGACGATTCCAGTCACTGGTGGTACGGCGCTCCGGGACACCCAGGACCGTAAGTTGGAAGTCTTCCTGAAGAGGGTGTTTGAAGTTTCTGCCTTGGGCATGCGTGCAGTGATGTGTACCTCCCTGGCCCAGCGGGCCAGTCTCCGATGGGTGCAACATCTGCTCACTTCACAGTCCTTACCCCCGGACGAAGCCGCTCAGGCTGACCGCTTGGAGTCTGCCATAGCTTATGGGGCCGATGCCCTCTACGACCTGTTCCGAGTTCAGGCACGGTCCATGGTTTCGGTGGTGGCGGCCAGGCGGCTCCTTTGGCTTCGCAATTGGGCGGCGGATGCTTCCTCTAAGTCGAGCTTGGGCTCCTTGCCTTTCCGGGGCAAGTTTCTTTTTGGCGATGACTTGGACCAGCTCATAAAGTCGCTGGGGGAGAATGGCGGTTTCACCGGCTCCCTGAAGACAGACATCGTACCTCCAGGGGCGTTTGCTGCTACCCGGACCAGATCCAGAGCGCAGCGGCGCTATCGATCGTACAGGCAGCCGGGGCCCCGTGCTGCCTCCGCCGACCTCAGCCTTGGTCCCGGTCCTTTCGGGGGCGGCGGCCCGCACGGGACGGCTCTGGGCAGGGTAACCCCCCGCCTAAGTCGTCCCCATGATGCCAGATGGGCCCACTCCTCCACTCCCCGGATAGGGGGTCGACTAGCGGATTTCTACGAGGAGTGGGTAAGGATATCCGCAGACCAGTGGGTCCTGGACACCATAAGAGAAGGTTACGCATTGGAGTTTGTCCGTCCTCCCAGGGACCGGTTCATTTTCTCCCCCTGCGGTTCGGATCTCAAGAGAGCGGCGGTGCAACAGATGCTGGACCGGCTGCAGGGCATAGGAGCCATTTCCACTGTCCCCTTCGGCGAGGTGGGCTTGGGACATTATTCCATCTACTTCGTCGTACCGAAAAAGGACGGTTCCTGGCGGCCCATCCTCGATCTCAAGGAAGTCAACAAGTCCCTGCGAGTCAGCCGGTTCCGCATGGAGACTCTTCGATCAGTGATCGCGGCGGTTCACCGGGGGGAATTCCTGGCCTCCTTGGACTTGACGGAGGCCTACTTGCACATTCCTATCCTGCCGGCGCATCGTCGTTTCTCCGCTTCAAGATCCTGGGTCAACACTTCCAATTCACGGCCCTCCCGTTCGGCTTGGCGACAGCTCCTCGCACCTTCACCAAGATCATGGTCGTCGTGGCGGCGGCTCTCCGCAGGGAGGGAATACTAGTCCATCCCTATCTGGACGATTGGCTGATTCGAGCGAAGTCTTTCGCCCACAGGCAGGAATCGGTAGCCCGGGTGGTCCAGGTTCTCCAATCCCTGGGATGGGTTGTGAACTTCTCCAAGAGTTCGCTGGTTCCTTCCCAGCGACTGGACTTCCTGGGCGCCAGCTTCGACACGCTGCAGGGCAAGGTGTTCTTGCGTCCGGGCAAGGCTCAGTCGTTGCGGGAGCATGTCTGTCGTTTTTTCGGCTTTGCTGGAGCCCACCTCCTGGAATTATCTACAGTTGCTGGGAGTGATGGCGTCCACCATCGATATGGTGCCCTGGGGCTTTTGCGCATCTGCGCCCCCTGCAGGCGTCCCTCCTCTCCAGTGGAAACCAGTGTCTCAGGATTATCAGGTGGTCCTCCCGCTCCCTCCGGTCGCCAGGGACAGTCTGGACTGGTGGCTGGTCCCGGCGAATCTGGCTCAGGGAGTTTCCCTCGAGGTTCCCAACTGGGTGGTAGTCACCACCGATGCCAGCCTCGTGGGCTGGGGCGCCGTCTGCGACCGAAGCGCAACGCAGGGGACGTGGTCCCCAACAGAGGCGACGTGGCCGACGGTGCGGCTGGCGTTTGCAACGGTTCCTCCCCCTGGTGCGGAACAGGGAAGTACGGATCCTCTCCGACAACGCCACCACGGTGGCTTACATCAATCGTCAAGGAGGCACAAGAAGCAACATGTCTC
The DNA here is from genome assembly GCF_901001135.1 of Rhinatrema bivittatum. Classification (NCBI taxonomy): domain Eukaryota; kingdom Metazoa; phylum Chordata; class Amphibia; order Gymnophiona; family Rhinatrematidae; genus Rhinatrema; species Rhinatrema bivittatum. The sequence continues at coordinate 47,066 of NW_021821394.1, read as the reverse complement.
CCTCGAGTCGACCCTCCTCATGGAATGGGCAGAACGGCACCTCGTCAGGATCGCAGCCTCTCACATCGCCGGGGTGGACAATATCCAGGCGGACTTTCTCAGTCGTCAACAACTGGATCCCGGCTAATGGGCGCTCTCCGACGAGGCGATGCGGTTATTGGTTCAGCGGTGGGGCGCCCCGCATTTCGATCTGATGGCTACGGCCACCAACGCCAAGGCGCCTCGGTCTTCTTCAGTCGCCGCAGGGAACGCGGCGCGGAGGGGGTGGATGCCCTAGCCCTACCGTGGCCGGCTCGTCGGCTGCTCTACGTCTTTCCTCCATGGCCCTTGGTGGGCAAAAACGCTTCGCAGGATCGAAAATCATCAAAGTCCTGTGATCCTCGTCGCTCCGGAGTGGCCGCGCAGGCCTTGGTTTGCGGACCTTCTCCAGCTGGCGGTGGACGGTCCGCTTCGGCTCGGTCACCTCCCTCGGCTACTACACCCAGGGTCCAGTATATTTCGACCAGGCCGAACTCTTTTGTCTTGCGGCATGGCTTTTGAACGGCGCCGCCTGCGACGCAGAGGCTACCCTGAGGCAGTAGTTTCTACTATGCTGCGGGCCCGGAAGTCTTCTACTTCGGTTGCTTATGTACGAGTTTGGAGAACCTTCGACGTCTGGTGCTCTTCCAGGGGGATCCGACCCATGGAGGCGTCGGTTCCCTTGATTCTGCAGTTCCTTCAAGATGGTCTGGATAAGGGACTCGCCTATAATTCCTTGCGAGTCCAGGTGGCGGCCCTGAACTCTTTCGTGCGAGCGGATGGCTCTCTTCTCCTGCAACCGGACGTCGCCCGATTCCTCAAGGGGGTCAAGCATGTACGTCCTCCTGTACGGGATCCTTGTCCCTCCTGGAGCCTCAACCTGGTGCTTCGAGCCTTGTCAGGGGCGCCTTTCGAACCGATCCGGGGAGCGACCCTCAAGGACCTGACGCTGAAGGCGGTCTTCCTTGTGGCTATTTGCTCCGCGCGTCGTGTCTCGGAGTTACAAGCTTTGTCCTGCAGGGAGCCTTATCTCAGGTTCACAGATTCAGGAGTCTCCCTGCGCACCGTACCTTCTTTTCTTCCGAAGGTAGTCTCGTCTTTTCACTTGAATCAGACGGTGGAACTTCCGTCCTTTGGACCCAACGAGCCCCGGGCTCTTCGTCTTTTGGATGTCAAACGCACGCTGCGTCACTATCTGGAGGTGACCAATGACTTCCAACTCTCCGATCATCTCTTCGTTCTCTGGTCGGGTCCGAGGAAGGGGTTCCAGGCCTTGAAGACGACGATTGCACGTTGGCTTAAGGAGGCTATCTCGGTATCCTACATCGGAGCAGGCCGGCCTCCTCCTAGTGGGGTCATCGCTCACTCGACTCGCTCACAAGCTGCATCTTGGGCGGAAACTCGCTCAGTCTCTTCACAGGAGATCTGCCGGGCAGCGACATGGAAGTCGCTGCATACCTTCTCACGACATTATCGACTACACCTGGCATCGTCCTCCATGGGACATTTTGGTGGCCAGGTTCTCCGAGCAGGGCTTTCAGGGGCCCACCCGGTTTAGGGAAGCTTTGGTACATCCCACCATCTGGACTGATCCTGGTACGTACAGGGAAAAGAAAATTATTCCTTACCTGCTAATTTTCGTTCCTGTAGTACCAAGGATCAGTCCAGACGCCCACCTCTTTGGGATCTTTTGCTTCTGCTCGGGTCTGATGCTTGTCGATATATCTATATATTCAGTCTTTGTGTTTTATCTCTGTTTCACAGCTCCCTACAAGTTGGGTGCCTTACCGCTTGTTGGCGGTTTATTATTATCTATAGTTACTGCCTGTTTTTCAGGTATGTTTACGTTTATGTAACTTGATTCAAACCCTCTTTGGGTCTTTGGGCTTTGCTATACGTGGTACTGAGCTCCAGCAGAGGGAGCACTGGCTCTTACTGGTGACGTCCCTCAAAGTCTGTTCTGACTCCATCTGCTGGACGGGGGACATAACCCACCGTCTGGACTGATCCTTGGTACTACAGGAACGAAAATTAGCAGGTAAGGAATAATTTTCTTATTCTGGTCCCTAGACATCCTCTGCACGGGTACACCTCAGTTCCATCTCAGTGTACCACCAGGGAGTAGGGGATGTCCTGTTAACGGCTCAACCCCTTATGAGTCGGCTTATGGGTTTTCTACAACTTAAGCCTCCTCTATGATCACTGGTTACGGAATGGGGCCTAAATGTAGTGCTTACAAAGGCTCATGTGTTTCCCCATTCGAGCCTTTGCATTCCTATAACATTAAAATTCTAACATGGAAAATTCTTTTCCTCCTAGCCATCACCTCTGCTAAAAGGGTCAGTGAGTTACAAGCCCTTGTTGCATACTCACCCGACACTAGGTTCCTCCGTGACAGAGTGTTCCTCCGTATTCACCCTAACTTTCTTCTTAAAGTGGACACAGCCTCTCACCGTACTCAGTTTATAGTCTGTCCACTCTTTCCCAAGGCCTCACTCTCACCAGGGCGAGAGGGTTTTGCACACCTTGGACTGTAAGCATGCACTTGCATTCTATCTAGATCGCACTGCACTCCATAGGAAATCCACCTAACTCTTTGCTTCTTTGACAAAGACAAGTTGTGAGTTCTAGTGGGCAAACAAACTCTCTCCAACTGGTTAGCAGACTGTATTGAATTCTGCTATGAGGAAGCAGGCCTTCCTCATAGCAGAATTCAGACTGGCACATTGAGCATGCTGGCACACTCAGCATGCTCAGTGTGCCAGTCAAAGTTTCTAGAAACTTTGACAGAAGTGTTCTGTAATAGGGCTCCACCTGATGACATCACCCATATGTGAGGACTACATCCTGCTGTCCTGGGAGAAAACCTGTTACAGGTAAGCAACTCTGCTTTCTTACCCTGGAGAGGGTGGTCAAGTTGCAGTCGCAAGTGGTTTGACTGCAGGATCTGGCGGACCCCAAGTTCTAGGTTCCATGGCCTCTACACTGAATTTGGTGCCATGGGCCTTTGCTCACATGCGACCTCTTCAGAAGGCATTCCTTTTCCTTTGGAATTCGTTGTCTGAGGAGTTCCAGCTACCATTACCGCTCCATTAGGATCCAGGACCAATCTCTCATGGTGGCTGTTGCATCCCAGTTTGGAGAAAGGAGTGGATCTAGAAGTTCCAGACGGGGTGATTGTGAACACAGATTCTAGCGTCAGCGGTTGGGACATATGTCAAGTATCTACAGCCCAAGGACAGTGGTTGCCAGTGGAGGCATCTTGGTCAATCAATTGTCTGGAAACAGCGATACACTGTTTCCAGACAATGGAGAAGGTACAGAGAAGGGCTACCAAAATGCTAAGGGGAATGGAACAACTCCCCTATGAGGAACGACTAAAGAGGTTAGGACTTTTCAGCTTGGAGAAGAGACGACTGAGGGGGGATATGATAGAGGTGTTTAAAATCATGAGAGGTCTAGAATGGGTAGATGTGAATCGGTTATTTACTCTTTCAGATACTAGAAAGACTAGGGGGCACTCCATGAAGTTAGCATGGGGCACATTTAAAACTAATCGGAGAAAGTTCTTTTTTACTCAACGCACAATTAAACTCTGGAATTTGTTGCCAGAGGATGTGGTTAATGCAGTTAGTATAGCTGTGTTTAAAAAAGGATTGGATAAGTTCTTGGAGGAGAAGTCCATTACCTGCTATTAAGTTCACTTAGAGAATAGCCACTGCCATTAGCAATGGTAACATGGAATAGACTTAGTTTTTGGGTACTTGCCAGGTTCTTATGGCCTGGATTGGCCACTGTTGGAAACAGGATGCTGGGCTTGATGGACCCTTGGTCTGACCCAGTATGGCATTTTCTTATGTTCTTATGTTACTCTTTTTTTCTTCCTTGGATTCAGGGACATGCAGTGTGTGTTTTCTCAGACAGTATCATCAGACACAATCGACAGGGTAGAACGAAGAGTCGGTAGGTGGCTCAGAAGGTTCAGGAATCTTTGCCTGGGCGAAGCTTCATCTAGCGACACTAGCAGCCTTGCATATGGCAGGTGTGGACAATGTGCAGGCGGACTATCTTGGCAGACAACAGCTGGATCTGGAAGAATAGGAGCTGTCAACGGAAGCCTTTGCCATCATTTGGTGCAGGTGGGGCAAGCCTCAGTTCTGATCTCATGGCATCACAGAAGAATGCCAAGGCGAGCAGGTTTTTCAGCCACTGGAGGGAGTTTGGGTCTACAGGGATCAAAACTCTGGTTCAGCCGGGGCCAGTGAGACAACTTTCTAGATGTGTTCCCCACATGGCCACTCGTAGGTTGAGTGCTGCGGCTTTAAGAAAAAAATCACCGATCTGATCACACCAGTAAAAACCTATACTGGTCCTATTCCTTTACCCTCTCTCTCTACATTTATCCAACATACCTCTAGCTTGGAAAACTTCGAACTGACATCCTCCCTTGAGATCGAAACAATACTAAAAAAGCTAAAACCGGCCTCGCACCCCACGGACTCGATCCCTTCTAACCTGCTCATCTCCATTCCAAAAACTGTCGCCAAACCAATTTCAGAGATCGTTAACTGCTCATTAACGCAAGGCATAGTTCCAGACCCCCTGAAACTCGCAATTCTAAAACCTCTTCTAAAAAAACCCAACCTGTCCTCTGACGACCCGGCCAACTTCCGCCCCATAGCCAACCTCCCATTTATCTCTAAAATCTTAGAAAAAATAGTCAACAAACAGCTATCGGACTATCTAGAAGACAACAAAATCCTAACCCACTTGCAGTTTGGCTTCCGGAAAGCTCGAAGTACTGAAGCCCTATTAATCTCTCTAACTGACACCTTACTTCTGAATCTTGAAAAAAAACAACCCTGTCTTCTCATTCTCCTCGATCTTTCAGCTGCCTTCGATACAGTGAACCACTCAATACTCTTGGAGCGACTTACTGACATCGGTATCAAAGGCACTGTACACAGTTGGTTCAAATCATTCCTCCAAAACAGATTTTACAAAGTCAAGATCAATAATAAAGAATCTCACCCTGTCAGTTCTTCACTGGGAGTCCCTCAGGGCTCATCCTTATCCCCTACCCTCTTCAACATTTATCTCTTACCGCTTTGCCAACTCCTCTCTAAACTTAAACTAACGCATTACATATATGCAGACGACATACAAGTACTCATTCCATTGACGGAATCACTACAAAAAACCCTAGAATTCTGGAACAACTGCCTTCAAGATATCAACAACCTCCTCACAAGCCTTAACTTAATCCTTAACACTAATAAAACAGAACTACTCCTCGTCGCACAAGATGGCAATTATGCACTCTCCAACTCGCCCCTCACCAGACAAACATCCCTCTCTTCTCAAGTCAGAAACCTCGGAGTCATAATGGATAACCAATTGAACCTAAAAAGATTCATCAATAACACCACAAAGGAAGGCTTTTTTAAACTACAAGTACTAAAACGGCTGAGACCACTACTCCACTTCCAAGACTACCATTCTGTCCTACAATCAGTTATCTTCTCTAAAATTGACTATTGCAATTCACTTTTACTCGGCCTTCCAGCAAACACCATTAAACCATTACAGATGCTTCAGAACGCATCGGCCAGGATTTTGGGAGTAATATGATGAGTAATATGATCTCTTTTAGATCATATTACTCCCATCCTGATGAACCTGCACTGGCTCCCAATTAAATTCAGAATCACTTACAAAGTACTAACAACTATTCACAAAATCATTCACAATCTCATGCCATTGGAGCTCAACATCCCGTTTCAGCCACATTTACCCTCCAGACCAGTGAGATCCGCTTACAAAAATACCCTCTTGGCCCCACCCATTAAAACTTCCTTAAGTAAACGAGCTCTGTCCACCTCAGGCCCGGCCCAATGGAACTCTCTTCCTCCTGATCTAAGACAGGAACATTGCCACCGGACCTTCAAAAAGAGACTCAAAACTTGGCTGTTCGGCCAAGCCTTTCATCTACGTGCGGGTTCTTCTTAATATGTTTTTTCCTTCATACCAACAGTATAGCGCTTTGGGCAGCACCCCAACCTTGCAGATGATTCTCCTATTGTGTTCATATCCCTCACCCTAAGTTATTTCGCGATGCCCTCAGATCTTCTGCCAGCTATTTTCTGGCATCATGAAAGACCTCACTATTTAAATGTTGTTTTGATACCTATTCCATTGCTCCAAGTTATTTATTCCTTGTTAAATGTAAAAGCACTCGTATATGCTAGTTATTGTTATATTGTAAACCGAAGTGATATGTAATTTCTTACATGAATATCGGTATATAAAAGTGTTAAATAAATAAATAAATAAATAAATAAAGCAACAACCGGGAAGAGTGATCTTGGTAGTGCCGGAGTGGCCTCACCGTCCGTGGTTTGCAGATTTAGTTCAGCTGGTGAGCCTGTCTGGTTAAGCCACCTGAGGGGAGTGCTGCATCAGGGACTCATCTTTTTGGGACAGATGAATCGCTTCTGTCTAGTGGCTTGATTTTTGAGAGGTGACACTTCCGTTTGAAGGGATATTCAGAGCTGGCAATTATTACTTTTCTTCAGAGAAGAAGATCTTCTACTTCTTTGGCTTATATCTGAGTTTGGAGAGTTTTTGAGTCCTGGTTTGGGGTTCCTGATGCTGACCCTTTGCAGGCGAATGTGCCCAGGTCTTGGCCTTTTTTGCAGGATGGCTTGTCAAAATGTTCAACTTATAATTCTCTCCGAATCCAGGTAGCAGGCTTGGGCCGTTTCAGAGGGAGGGTGCAAGAACGACTGCTAGCGTCTCATCCGGACAAAGTACATTTTCTTAAAAGAGCAAAGCATTTGCGTCCTCCAGTCCGTGGAATTTGTCTCGCTTGGAATTTTAATTTGGGTCTTCGAATATTGTGTGGACCTCCTTTTGAACCATTAAGAAGGACTTCTTTAAAGGACCTTACCCTGAAGACAATGTTCCTGGTGATTTGTTCGGCAAGACGAATTTCGGAGTTTCAAACTTATCGTGCAGATTTCTGACGATGGAGTTTCATTGTGGGCAGTGCCTTCTTTGCCCAAAGTCATGTCGGCATTTCATCTTGGCCAGATGGTGGAATTGCCGGGCTTTCCACGCTTGACGTCTTATTCACCCCATGCAAGGGGATTTCACCTTTTGGACATGCGTCGGGTTCTATTGCAGTATCTCAAGGTGACAATTGGCTTTCGGAGGTCAGACCATCTCTTTGTTTTAGTCAGTGGACCAAAGAAGGGTTGCAAAGCGGCTAACAGCACTATTGCAAGGTGGTTGAAAGAGGCGATTGTTTTAGCCTATGTTTGTAAAGGTCGGTCAATCCCTGAGAGATTGCAAGCACATTCTACCAAGGCTCAGGCAGCCTCCTGGGCAGAGTGTCAATTGGTTTCTCTGCAGATTTGTCAAGCAGCGACTTGGTCCTCTTTGCACACTTCCACTAAACATTACTGTTTGGATATAAGGGCCCCGGATGAGGCCTCATTTGGTGAAAGTGTATTGCATGTGGGTCTTTCAGGCTCCCACCCAGTGTAGTGGGGCTTGGGTACATTTCACTTGCCTGGACTGACCTAGGGTATGAATAGGAAAGGAAAATTGTTTCTTACTTGCTAATTTTCGTTCCTGGAATTCCACAGATCAGGCCAGACTCCCGTCCCCTTTATATTTTGAAAGACTTTTCCTACTTCTGGATGCTGTTGGTGATGCAGAATTTGAATGAGTGCTGCAGATTTTGAACAAGATGGTACATAGTTTAAGCTATTTGGAAGTTTTTTCATTACCCAAAGTTGAGGGTTCAGTTTTGTTGGGGGTTCCAACTTATTCCTCAGCTAAAGGGAGAAATCCTGGAAGTTTGGGAAGAGATCATCGTGGCTTGGGTAGAGGTCAATACTGAGGGACTGCAGGTAGCACTCTCGGTTAAGTAGCAGTGCCTGAAAAGTGTTTATTCTCTGCCTCCATCTGCCGGTAGGGATGAAAACCCCACTTGTCTGGACTGATCTGTGGTATTCCAGGAATGAAAATTAGCAGGTAAGAACCAATTTTCCTTTTGCTGTTCCCATTGCAGTTACTGCGATGTGAGGTGGGTCCCAAGAGCAGGAGAGTGCAATGGCAAGAAAAAAAAATTCTTTCCTCTGTTTGTGGAGGCTCCATGAAGGCAGTTGGACTTGGACTGGGACTTTTGTGAGCATCTGCCTACCTATTGTGTTCCCCTGCTGCAGTCAGATTTTGTCAGGTGCCATGCATACTGCAGCTGTACTGCTTGCTGGCATCAGTTGTGTTTGCAGTTCCCGTGGCAGGAGCTGTTTGATTGTGCTGATGCTGCATAACTGTTCCTGGACACATGCAGATGAATCCCTGAGGTGCTCCTGGAACTGGCACAGCACCTGATTTGGTGCAGCATGCTTTCTTGCCTGTGAAGATACTTGGTAGTCAGTTTCTGTGGTGGAAAAGTGGCAAGATGGTGCACAAGCTGTTTTTTGGGATGGAAAATTGACATTTTGTGCCTGGCTGCATTTATTTCTATTCTCTTATAACTTTCTCTAGGCTTGCTCCCTAGGCAGCTCCCATCTCTTTTGATAGAAATAACCTTAAAGAGTGGCAGCTACGATTAAAATATATATATATTTTAAAAATCCCTACACTTATTTTGGGGAAGAAGAGAAATGCAGACACTTAAGTCATTTTAGAAAAAGAAGTACAGCCATCTCTGCATGCAAAGATCACTTTTCTTCTGTAGCAGACCACTGAATCATTTGCTGCCTGATCAAAAAAGGTGAAGGATGTTTTTTTTTTATCCTTGGATTAGTCTCTAATGTAGATGGACCACCTGCAGACATCTCAACTTTGGGATGAAGTTGCAGGCTGCTGGAATAGGACTACTTAATGCAAAACACTGATAGACTGACTCCCTCTCTCGCATTACGTTCAGGGATCAGTAGCCCTCTGGAGAAGGGCTTAATCCTGTGGTGGTGTATAAGTTGAACAAAGCCTGTAAGATAGGTACAGCTGACTTCATGGATAAATCTATCTGAGCTCATCCTCTCTCAAATGACAGGCAGATTCTCTGGCTATTGCTAACTTGTCAAATGAATCAAGTGGATCTGGGCTATTGATGAAGAGACCAGTGAATGGGAGACCAGTGAATGGGATACCCTCTTCCATCCTCTCAACATTGCAAGACCATCATCTGTTCCTGAATCCGTTCGGTCAGATTCAGAAGAAGAACTTTCCTTGTTTTCTCGATCTGAGAGTGAGAGACAGTAACAAAGCCTTAGTATTCAATTTTTCTGACGACGAACAGAAGGGGAAGCCCATACACCACGTCATGGGAGCAGTCAGAATGGAAGTTTGGGGGTCTGTCCTTTCATGACAGTTAATTCCAGAGAATGGGATCATCCAGATAAGACTGTTATTCCTTAAGGTGATTCATTGCGTGAGGAAGCTACCTAAGGAGAGCAAGAAGATGTGGACATCAGCTCCGGGGTAAATTCAGTCATGTTGAGTAAGAGTATCACTCCAGTGGAGAAACTCTGCTGCTAAATATATGGACTCTGTCTGGAAGAGGCAGTATAAAACATCTGGTGTGCTATTACAGCTGGTTATTTTTTCATCCTATTCTTCCAGAGCAACAATAAGGTGGCTTCATATGCTGCATGAAGGTGAGGATGCAGAAAAAGGTTTTGCCAAGTACTCTGATTCTGTTGCTTCACATGGTGGCCAGAATGATGGAGGCCTTTGCTTTTGACTCAATTTCACTAGATGCCGAATCCTGGCTAAAGGCTGTTTGACTGAAACAATGGACCTACCATTTAAGGTACATTGGGTATTCCATTGGATGGCAAAAAACCTGTTTGGGTCTAGTTTAGTAAAGCTTGGTGGAAAATAAGAATGCCTTTCCACTGCAACAATGAAAATACTGTGATTGGATTTTTCCTGCAATGATTCCAATATCTGAGGTCTTTTAGGAGCAGTTCAACCAGCAGGTTTAATTGCTACATAGGCTCCTACAACAGATCCTTCCAGCAAAAAGCAAGAAAACAGATTCTCTCCAACCACAAAAACAGTTTGAGAAGTGAAATTCCTGCCCATCTGAGCTCTGCCCAGAGCCATAAACCCAGGCTCCAGTATGTTCAGGGCACTTGGGATCAATCAACTCAGGATGATTAAGTCCTCAGTGTAATCTGAAATAGATATTGCATAAAATTATTTTTCTGCCAGAGTTGTCCTATGACTGTTTTAAAATTTTTATTTATTTATTTTAAAAGATTTATAACCCGCATTCTTCCAAATTCGAAGCAGGATACAATAAAACGTATGTAAAAAGTTTAATTAGACATAGAATAATGAACGATCCAGAAAAGTTTCTGGTCTTACCTCAGACAGTCAGATTTGCCACCACTAAGGAAGATTCGAAAGAATGTTCTTCATTAATTTAGTATCTCAAAGAAGTCTAGGCTTCTGACTGGCCTGGGCTTCAAATACCTGAATGAATTTGTGGAGCAGGATGGAAGGCTGCCAGTGATATTAAAAGCAATACGATCAGAAGCTGTTTGTTTCTTGAACTTGGACTATTAGCAGGGCTGGAAACTATCCAGGCACCAAAACGTTCACTGCTGGCACCCAGTTTCCAAAGCATTTCACCCCGGTGAGGAGAAGTGTCTGCAGCTTATGGTGTTCTCGCTGCCAAAGAAAAAATCCTACTACTCTTATGGGATCCTCTCCCTCCCCACCAGGCTGCTGCAGAAATGAAGTCGGCAGCACGGAGGACAAAGCTTGCATCTCCACAGCTACTTCTCTCCTCCCCCCTACATTTCCTTTCTAAACAAGAAGCACTTAGTTTCGTCTGTCCCTGGTTTGCCAGGTGTTCTTGATTTTCTTTACCATGGGGGTCATATGGAAGTAAGGGAGGAGGAGTTTAGGATAACAGGTGAAAGGACGTAGGCATGAAGGACAGAAGTAGGAGAGAGATGCATCATGGGGAGGGGGCAAGAGGCCTCCCATGGGGAAGAGGGGTGGAGGAAAGATAGAAGGGGAGGAAGAGTAGAAGAGGAATGTGGGGGAGGGGTTACAGTTTGTCTATCCCTCATTCAGGCTCTGCATACAGGGCTGGTTCTCAGGATTTCCACAATGAATATTTAAGATAGATTTGCATACATTTGATTCAAAGTCCAAGTTTATTTGTATAATGTGACTGTCCTGAAAACCAGACTTCCTTGCAGCTCTCAAGGGCCAAAATTCATCATACCTGCCTGGCTCCTAAAAACTATTTGCAAGTACTTAGGATTTTCTAATATTTTTCCAGCCCAGCCTATTAGGCAATTGCATTAGTAGTATGTTTTGGGGGGGGGAAGCGGTTTGCTAATATAAGATAAAGCCTAGCGTGTGCATCAGGAATCTTTATGAAGATGTTGGGCCCTATCTATCACTAGTCTGAGTTCAAGGGATATTTGTTTTTATATGCATGTATGATTTGCTGGTAAGCGCACCTTCACTGAAGGAAGCCAATGGAACCAGAGACACCATGATAGTCAACTAGGAAAAAATGCACTTAATCCATGTTAGGATTTGGTTTATTGAGCTTGATTTCTCAGTTCTCGTGGTAGAAGCAGGGCTTAATTTGTAGGGACACTGCCTGGATCTGAGTTCCAGCACTTCTTTTCAGACTTCAGAGGCAGAACAGAATGGGTTTCAGCCCCTCGCTTCCAGGCAGCATGCAGAAGCAGAACAAAGAACATCTGTTCTCCGAGGGCAAGCAGGATGGTAGTCCTCACACATGGGTGACATCATCAGATTGTGCGCCGACACAGAAAACTTATGTCAAAGTTTCTAGAATTTTGACTTGGCACACTGAACGTGCCCAGCATGCCCTAAACAACGCGTCCGCACAGGGTCTCTCCAGTCTCTCTTTTTCCGCAGAGTTATAAGCATCACGGTGTAAGTGAGCTTACTTTGGCTTTTTGACCTTTTGGAAAACTTACTTTTTTCTCGCTTTCAGCAGGTTTTTTTCTACACAGTGTTTGCCGGGTCCCCCTCGGTGCTTCCCTGTAATGTTCTAGTCAGGGTTTTCAACGCTTCTGGTTTTCTTTAGTGGTCTATTTCCCTACAGTGGCAATGCTTCGGTGCCCACTGGCCATTGATGCCCATCGCCATCAATTTTGAGGCCCCTTTTAGTTTGTCCCGTCATGGCCATGTCTGGTTTTTGGCAATGCCCCCAGTGCCTGAGGATCATGTCCATTACGGACCCCCATGAGATATATGTCCTCTACCTGGGGGGCATCACATGACGTCTGGGGTTGCCGCTTATGCACACAAAAGACCCCGAAGGGACGTTGTCTTCAGCTTGAAAAGATGGAGCAGCTCTTCAGGCCGAAGAAAACCAAGACATCTGCGGCATTGACATTGATGGACCGCAAAGCTGCACCAATGGACACTATGCCATTGACACTTGCGGTGTCGTCAGCAGATAGGGGTGCTGGAGACCAACCACCATCGATCTCCAGGCCGAGGTTGTCTGGTTCCTTGTCATCGGCCTCAACAATAGGGAAGGACCAGGCCAAGCACTGAGGGAAGCCGAAAAAGCCTCGGTAGCAGTCCCCATCGATGCATGGTGCCGGGCACAGGGATGCCCCAACTCATGCCTCAATGCTCCCGAAACGACACCTTGGTGAGGAGCGCCAATCCTCCATCAGTGCTGGTGGTCAGTCACTGTCTCCACCAGTCCTGATGCTAGTCACCAATCCACCTCACGTGTCCGAAGAGGATCTGGCCACCCCTTCTTTCCCCCAATCAGTGCTGCATCGGCAATGTTCAAGGAGGAACTGGAGTGACGAGTCCAGCTGGTGGTGGAATGGGCGCTGCAGGACATTGGTCCTGTGGCACCCACGGCACTGGAGCCGGTACCATCCATCCTGGAACCACTGCTGGAGAAGCTCATTGCGCTCATCAGTGCATTACTGACCCAGTTGGCTTCGGTTCCCAGAACAGCATCGGTGCCCAGCAGGACACCAATGCCTCCCTCTACCGATACTGTGGTCATTGCTGGTTCCTCTGAGGCCTGTAGCCCTCCAACTAGCTTTGCTGGTGCCTGCACTTCTGGGTAGCTGAGCGCCTAGGGCCCCATTCCCTGCGGCTTACAGTGAGGATGAGAGTCCCTATGACCCCTAGGAGATGATACCTCGGAGTCCTCTGGCTGTTTCCAAACAGAGACTATCCAATTGGCTAGCAGATTACATCTCCTTCTGTTATGCCCAGGCGAGACTGCGGCTTGGGGATCATGTCAGGGCCATTCTGTCAGAACTATGGCAATGTCGGTGGCCCACTTGTGAGCAGTCCCTGTGGAGGAGATTGTAAAGCTGTGACGTGGAGTTCTCTCTACACATTCATATCTCACTATTGTCTGGATAGGGACGGCCAATGCTACAGTAGGCTTGGCTAGTCTGTCCTTCGGCTTGCCTAGGCCTGTTGTTTGGGTTCAGGCTGTCTCCCCCCCTCTGTTACCAACAGCACAGTTATGCCCGTTGGCACCTTGTTGGGTGTCTGTTGGTCCCCTTTTATGTTGGGAATCCATAGCTTGTAGCTATGGATTCATCCATGTGTTAGGACTAACTACCATCCTGCTTGTCCTCAGAGAAAGTAGAGTTGCTTACCTGTAACAGCTGTTCTCCAAGGACAGCAGGATGTTAGTCCTCACGAAACTCACCTGCCACTCTGCGGAGTTGGGCTTCTCCTATTTTTTCATTTATATATAATTCTATGTATGACTAGAGAGGGACACACTGAGCATGCCCGATATGCGTGGTATAGGACATGTCAGGCATGCTCAGTGTGTCAAGTCAAAGTTCTAGAAACTTTGACATGTTTTCTGTGTTAGGGCTCCATCTGATGATGTCACCCACGTGTGAGGACTAACATTCTGCTGTCCTAGGAGAACAACTGTTACAGGTAAGCAACTCTGCTTTCTGCTCCCTAAATATCATTCCCCTCCTGTTGTTCTGCGCCCTCCCATCCTATTGTGCGGAGAACAGGAGGGGGAAGGTGTGATCCAGCAGCCTATAGAACAGCACAAATTTGAAATTTTTGAGCAGTAATTTAGGTGCAATAAAAGTGAGCAAGGTCAGGGGAAAAGTCAGAGAAGTGAAGTTAAGGTGCTAAGTGTGGATTTTCAGTACTTGCTGCTTAATTTGTGCCTAGTCAGGACCCTCAGTTTTAGGGACCTTAAGTTGGGTACCTATTTGCAGAAAACCAAGGCCCCTGAAAATATCTGCCCTAATGTAAGTGCCCAGCTTTTTTTTTTTTTTTTAAATGTATTTCTATGCTTAGAAGATCATCTCCTATGGTGACATCTGGACAGCATCCAAGAGTCTTGGGTCTGATGGTGAAAGCAGTAGAGGTGGTCCTATAAACCAGTACATATATGAAATCTTTATAAATTATTTTTGCTGATGAGCTGGACAGTTCCAAATCAAGACTTTGATTCAAAACAAATTCTCACTGAAGGTGAAAAGAGTGCTTGACTTGAGGACTTCAGAAGGACACTTTCTGCATACACAAGCCTTTTAAGCATCATTTATGGTACCTGTCTGACAACAGATGCAAGTTGTGCAAGATGGGGAGCAGTACTGAACAAGAGCACCAGTCAGAGAAGGCCAGAGGTTAAAGGATGACATCTTCCTTCACGTAATTGTTTTGGAAATGAGGGCGCTCTTCAACATTTGTTTATTCTACAAAGATCATAGTATTGGAAATAATATCCAAATAATATCTGACAATTTTGTACGTGTCCTAGATGGCAACATACAGGGAAATAAGCTAGCAAATCCAATTTCCTTACAGAAAGCTAGGTATTATTCAGAGTGATAAGTAGTCACTTATTAATGCAGCATTTGAAAGCAAGAGGAAATAGAGAATTCAAACTATACAGACATTACATGCTAAGCGAATATGGAAGAATAATGAGGTTGCCTTGTAATTTAAGGAAAATTGTTCCAATGAGTATCAGTCAGAAACTATGTGTAGTATTGAGGACATTAATGCAATAACTTGGATCATCTTCAGTTAAATTTGGAGGAAAAAAAGTAAATTGGACTCTACAATTACAAAGAAGGAAACTCGGGAAACCATTATGTTTTTACTTCTCATTAAAATCACCAGGACTGGATGGTTTTATTGTGAATTTTTATCAAGTCTTTTAATAGCAATCTGAAGCCTGAACCACCATTATGATTTCATTTTTTGGATTAAAGTTAAGAACATAAGAAATTGCCATGCTGGGTGAGACCAAGGGTCCCTCAAGCCCAGCATCCTGTTTCCAACAGAGGCCAAACCAGGCCACAAGAACCTGGCAATTACCCAAACACTAAGAAGGTCCCATGCTACTGAGGACACCGTTGCTTATTATAGTATTGGAGAAGCCAAATAGAGACCTGCTGCTTACTGTAAATTTCAAGCTTGTCTCTTTAATGTGAACTGAAATGTTTATACTAAGATATTAACCCAAAGATTAAGCAAAGTCATGGATTAATCAGGTTTTTTTTAAAAAGGTCATCACTCCACAGATAAGAGACTATTTTGTAATATTTTTATAGTTCATGAAAAATACAGGGATAGACAGAGATGTCTATCTCCACTTTAATTTTGCACTAGAGCCTTTAAAAATTATTATTAGACAAACTAAAGAGCAGAGCTGTTTCTAAAGAACATATCGGCAATTGATATCCCCTGGAAGAGCAATGTTCAAGCGTATTGGTTGAGTAGGGAGAGTCTGGGAATGGGACCTGACTCAGCAGATTTTTCCTTGGATTCGCAAACCATGCAGAATGCTCAGCTTCGATATAATGGTATGTGGACATAACCAGTTTTACATCAAGACTCCAGATTCCCCTTGCTATCTTGTGACAGCTGATGCACTGGCATAAACCTGGGATTTGGATCTTCTTTGTATTTTCACCGTGGAGCACAATATTAAGAGAGCCAGATCAGGTGCAGATCCACAATTCAGAAATCATAATGATCATTCTGGCCAAGGAGATCATGGTTTCTGAGACTTGTGGAGCTGGCAGTAGCAGAACTGCTATATCTGTCATTGTCAGAAGGACTTCTCCTCCAGATCCAGAAGGACTGAAGCTGATGGCTTGTAAGCTGAAGGGTCTTGGTTAAGGAAAATAGGATTCTGCTCTCACCTGATAAGAGTTGTTGAAGACCAGGACTAAAGTATATTCCATATGAGGAAAATGTTAAGAGAATCCTCTGAGAATCTCTCTGGATTTCATTTTGGTTCTCTTGCTGAAAGGTCTTCAGATAAGTCTCAAAGTTTCTACTCTCAAGGTTCACATGGCTGCCATTTTAGGAAAGGAATTATCATGTCACCTGGATGATGTTTGTCGAAGAGCACAAAGTTGACTCCTCTGAGTTTTAACAACCCTTGTCCAAGCTGGGGTCATGACTTTGGTTCTAAATGCTCCTCTAGGAACATTTTTAATCCACTAGGCACATTGTCTTTATATTTTCTCACCCGTCAAGTCAGAATATTTGGTGACAATGTGCTCCACTAGGAGGGTCAGTGAGCTGAAAGATTTATCTCCATCTCCTTTGTTTCTTCACTATGATGAGGTAGTGGTAATACCAGTTCCAAGTTTATTACAAAGATAAATTCTTAGTTTCACATAAATCAAGAGATTGTACTGCCTTCGTTGTATCCTCGGGCAAAGGAGAAACCATTGCATTCTCTGGATGTATAGAAAGCATTAAAATTGTAATTGAACAGAACAAAAGTGTGTCTTAAGTCTGACCAGTGGTTTGTTTTGTACCCTGCCAGTAAGGGAAGATTCCCATCCTCAAGTCTGCCTATTTCTAGGTGCTCAAACATATTACAGAGGCCTAGGTCGCTTCATAAAGAGCCTTTTGAGTTTGTCGACATTGTTGCTGTGTCAGTTGCAGAGAAGGCAGAGGCCTCTGTTGAACACTGAGCTCTCTGCACACCTTTACTAAGAACTACGGAACAGATAAGTGCGCATTGGCTGATGCATCGCTTGGAAGAAAGATCATTCATGCTGTGCTGCTTCTCACCCAATAAAGTACAGCATTGGTATATCTCTTATGTCCAGGTTGATGGGAAGAACAAATTAGAATGGGAATTTGGTTTTTATTTATTCTTAACACCAGTCTGGACGAACACATGTCTGATGTTCACTTAGTTCAGTTGATATTTTTTTGATTTTTATATGTTGATTTTTATTTCAGTTAAAGCTGTGGAAGTTCTTGACTAGGGGTGCAGTAGAGCTTCCTGGAATCTTTAGTTTCCAGCTTTGGTCTCACCCTGTAAAGAACAGAGAAATACCATCATGTCCATACTGGTATGGAGAACTAACAACAAGAATTGACCAACGTAAACCAAAATTGTCAACCTATTTGTCTGATTTTTAACATCAAATATTCTTTCTATGCGGATGATATTCAATTGTGTATTCTGCTGGGGAACTCTTGTGCAGAAAATCTTTGGCATTATTATCATCTTGTGTGATATGTATCAGAGCTTGGATGGGTAGGCATTATTTGAAATTGAACCTGGTGAAAACCAAATTACTGTGGGCTGTGACTCCAACTAACATTGGATGTCTGGTTGTTGACCGATGTACAGCTGCTGGTGAAACTCCAGGTGGGGAGTCTGGGGCTGTTATTGGATTGTTAGTGGTTGGACTATGCAGGCTCATATTAGTGCAACATTGTATATATGACTTTTTTCCACCTTTGATGCCTTCGATTCCATTCACTTTATGTGAAAGGGATCTGATTAAGTTCCCTGTACGTACCTGGATCAGTCCAGACAGTGGGTTATGTCCCCAATCCAGCAGATGGAGTCAGCCCAAAGCTTCGAGGGGGCGTCACCATAAATACTACTACCCCCTCTGCAGGAGTTCAGTATCTTCTGACTCCAGCAGATGCGAGTAGTGGAATCTGGGCTTGCTCCCGTTCCCTATCACCTATTTCTTTTGCGTCCCTTGTTTGGGGCTCTGTTTTCTGTAGGTTTGTTTTAAATTGTTTGGATCAAGTTGTATTTAAAAAAAAAAAAAAAAAAAAAAAAGTTTGGGTAATTGGAGAGGCGTGGCTTTCTTCCTGCTCTCTGTCTCTCCCTTTCCTCTCTACCGGCGCTAGTCGTTGCTGCTCCGGGGTAAGTGAGAGTTTGTTTTGGGCTGTTTTTCTTTCTTTACAGCTAGGCTTGCACGCGGCTGCCGGTCCCCGGCCTGCTAGCGTCTTCACCCTCTCCCGCGGCCATTTTGCGGCTCCTCGTGGGCTGCAGCGGGGAGAGGGCTGATCTTCACCAGCGGGTTGTGCGGCCAGGAAGGCCCCCCCGCGGCGCCGTTTTTCTCTTCGGCGGGTAGCGCAGGCCACCAGGGCCCCCCCGCAGCGGCGATCCGTCTCGCGGCCCCCCCCCCGGGTTTCCAGGCGTTCTGGGCTGTCGGGGACTGTTTCAAATTTGCTCCGGATGCCGAGGCCAGCACGTTGCTCGGCCTGTGGCGAGCCCGGATCGCGCGTCTCCAGGGAGGGAATTTGCGCGCGGTGCCTCCCCGGAGGGGAAGGCACTTCTCGGTCCCTCACTCTTCGGTCCTCCATGACAGCCTTGCCCGGGCGGCGCGGGTCGGCCCCTCCCCCATTCCTGGCGGGAACGGCGGCCATCTTGCATGCGCTGCGCCCTGAAGGGGCCCAGGCAGCGCGGGGGGACGAGGAAGCTTCGGAGGGTTCTCCCCCGAGGTTAATACCTGCGTCAGACCCGGAGGAAGGCCCGCTGGGGCAGGGTCCCCAGGGGCCCCCACCCGCGGAGGTCCCCCCGACTAGACCGGGATTTTCCCCGGAGTTTATCCGTCTGATGCATACGGCTTACCTGCAGGACCTGGCTGCGCTCTCGGATCCGCCACCACCCAAGCTACCGCGACCTTCGCCCTCCTATCCGGCCCCCCCCCGCTCCGGCGGGCGTGGGGGCCCCACAGCCCCCCGGCCAACCACGGCTTCCGGTGGGCTCGGGGGGCCTTGGGTCGGCACCAGCTTCCCCTGGGTCGGACCCAGCGGCGGCGGGTCAAGGGGACTCCACTTCGGAAGGTGAGGATCCGCGCACGCTACGTCTCTTCCAGCGGGAAGAGCTGGATGACCTGATCCCCCAGATCATTCAGGGATTGGACCTCGATCCTCCGCCGGACCCGCCAGCTCCCGTCGCGCCCGCTGTAGTCACCTCCTCGAAGAAGGGAGACCCGGTGCTGGCAGCCCTTCGCCCGAGGGCTCGGGCTTTTCCCATTCATGAGTCGTTCCTGCAGCTGCTCACCAGGGAATGGGATGCCCCGGAAGCCGCTCTGAAGGGTAGCCGCGCCATGGAACGGCTATATCCGCTGCCGGAAGATTTTCTGGATCTCATCAAGGTACCCAGAGTGGACTCCGCGGTGTCAGCGGTCACGAAGAGGACGACCATTCCGGTGACAGGTGGAGCAGCGTTAAGAGATACGCAGGATCGCAAGTTGGAAGTCTTCCTCAAGCGGGTCTTCGAGGTCTCCGCAGTGGGGCTGCGGGCTGCGATGTGCAGCTCGCTTGCCCAGCGAGCCAGTCTTCTCTGGGTGCAGCTACTGCTCACGTCTCAGGTGTTGCCACCCGAAGAAGCCGCCCAGGCGGATAGACTGGAAGCTGCGGTGGCATACGGGGCAGACGCTTCTTATGATCTGTTTCGGGTCCTTGCCCGCTCCATGGCCTCGGTGGTGGCGGCACGTCGACTGCTATGGCTCCGCAACTGGGCGGCGGACACGTCCTCCAAGTCAAGTCTGGGTTCCCTGCCATTCAGGGGTAAGTTCCTGTTCGGCGAGGATCTGGACCAGATCATCAAGTCTCTGGGGGAAAACGCGGTCCATCGCCTGCCGGAAGACAGATATCGCTCCAGCAGGGCGTTTTCGTCCTCCCGGACCAGAGCCAGAGCGCAAAGGCGCTATAGGAGTTATAGGCCGGCGGCGGCTCGGCCCTCGGCCCCCAGGTCTCAGCCCTGGTCTCGCTCCTTTCGCGGGCGCCGCCCCGCCCGTCCCGCTTCCACGGCGGGACAACCTTCGCCCAAGTCCTCTCAATGATGTTCAGCTCGCCCACTCCGCCGTCCCCAAGATTGGGGGGCGGCTGGCGTTCTTTTACGAGGAGTGGGCACGGATCACCTCGGATCAGTGGGTCTTGGACACCATAGGACGCGGCTACGCTTTGGAACTTGTCCGCGCTCCGAAGGGTCGATTCATCTTCTCGCCCTGCGGCGCGGCCATCAAGCGAGAGGCGGTGCAGGCGACGCTGGACAGACTGTGGGAGATAGGCGCCATTGTGCCCGTACCCTCCGGAGAGGTGGGCTCGGGCCACTATTCCATCTACTTCGTGGTACCAAAGAAAGACGGCTCCTTCCGCCCCATACTGGACTTGAAGGAAGTCAACAAATCCCTCAGAGTGATCCGGTTCCGCATGGAAACGCTGCGTTCGGTGATCGCGGCGGTACACCGAGGGGAGTTTTTGGCCTCCTTGGATCTGACGGAGGCCTACCTTCATATCCCCATTCGCCAAGAACACCATTGCCTTCTCCGGTTCAAGATCCTGGACCAACATTTCCAATTTGTGGCGCTTCCGTTCGGCCTAGCAACGGCCCCACGTACCTTCACCAAGATCATGGTAGTTGTGGCGGCTGCCCTTCGGAAGGAGGGTATTCTAGTTCATCCTTACTTGGACGACTGGCTCATACGGGCGAAGTCCTTCCGGCGTGGCCAGGCGGCAGTGGCCAGGGTGATAGAGTTTCTGCAGTCCCTGGGATGGGTGGTGAACTTCTCCAAGAGCTCCCTCGTGCCTTCGCAACGCTTGGATTTCTTGGGGGCGACCTTCGACACCCGCCTGGGGGCGGTTTTTCTGCGGCAGGACAAGGCGCACGCCCTGCGGGAGCACATACAGCGGTTCTCTGCATTACCAGCGCCCACTTCCTGGGACTATCTACAGCTCCTGGGGGTGATGGGTTCCACCATCGACATGGTTCCCTGGGCCTTTGCGCGCCTCCGGCCGCTACAAAGGGCACTCCTATCCCGCTGGAAACCACTTTCGCAGGACTACCAGGTGATACTCCCGCTGCCTCAGGTTGCACGGAGCAGCCTGGACTGGTGGATGGTCCCGGAGAATCTGGCTCGAGGCGTGTCCCTCGATCTACCAAACTGGGTAGTGGTAACCACCGACGCCAGTCTCGTAGGCTGGGGGGCAGTCTGCGACCGCAGCGCCACGCAGGGGACGTGGTCCGCGGAGGAGTCGACGTGGTCCATCAATCGTCTGGAGACCCGAGCGGTCAGGCTGGCTCTTCTTCACTTCCTGCCACTCCTTCGGAATCGGGAAGTCAGAGTCTTGTCGGACAACGCGACCACGGTGGCCTATATCAACCGACAGGGCGGAACCCGCAGTCCGCAGGTCGCGCTCGAGGCAGAGATGTTGATGCAGTGGGCGGAACGGCACCTGGCCCGCCTGGCGGCCTCGCACATAGCGGGAGTGGACAACGTCCAGGCGGATTTCCTCAGTCGCCAGCTCCTGGATCCCGGAGAGTGGGCCCTCTCCGACGAGGCCATGCAGCTGATCGTTCGGCGGTGGGGTCCTCCCCACCTCGATCTGATGGCATCCGCTCAAAACACCAAGGCACCTCGTTTCTTCAGTCGCCGGAGAGAACGGGGGGCGGAGGGCGTCGATGCCCTAGCGCTCCCGTGGCCAGCCGAGCTACTTCTATACGCGTTCCCCCCGTGGCCACTGGTGGGAAGGCTACTACGACGAATAGAGGTTCATCGGGGGACTGTCATCTTCGTCGCGCCAGAGTGGCCGAGACGTCCTTGGTTCGCGGACCTTCTCCACCTAGTAATCGACGGGCCCATACGGTTGGGACATCTTCCTCGCCTCCTCCACCAGGGACCAGTATTTTTCGACCAGGCAGAACTCTTCTGTCTTGCGGCCTGGCTTTTGAGAGGCGTCGCCTCCGACGACGGGGATACCCGGAGGCGGTAGTATCCACGCTGCTGCGGTCTCGGAAGACCTCGACGTCGGTGGCCTATGTGCGGGTCTGGAAGGTGTTCGAGCTGTGGTGCACCGGCCTGAACACAAGACCCTCGGAAGCGTCTGTTCCTCAGATCCTCCAGTTCCTGCAAGCAGGGGTGGACAAGGGGCTCGCCTACAACTCGCTTCGGGTTCAAGTGGCCGCCCTTGGCTCTCTCCTGCGTGACGGAGGATCTCTGTGGCGACATCCGGACATCGCCCGTTTCCTCAAGGGGGTCAAGCATTTGCGGCCTCCACTGCGCGATCCTTGTCCCTCGTGGAGTCTCAATCTGGTACTACGCTCTATGTCAGGACCTCCGTTTGAACCACTGCGGAATGCGACGATCAAGGATCTCACCCTCAAGGCGGTGTTCCTAGTGGCCATCTGCTCCGCTCGGCGTATTCGGAGTTGCAGGCCCTGTCGTGTAGGGAACCTTATCTCAGGTTCTCCGATTCGGGTGTTTCACTTCGCACTGTCCCCTCCTTCCTTCCGAAGGTGGTGTCTGCGTTCCACGTGAATCAGACGGTGGTACTTCCATCGTTCTCTTCGTCGGAGCCGCGATCTCTTCGTCTCCTTGACGTCAAGCGCACCCTGAGGCTCTACCTGGAGGCTACGAATGATTTCCGGACTTCTGACCATCTCTTCGTCCTTTGGTCCGGTCCCCGCAAGGGATCTCAGGCTTCGAAGACGACCATTGCCAGATGGCTGAAGGCCGGCATTGCCGCCTCCTATATTGGGGTGGGGCGGACTCCCCCACCCGGCATCGTAGCACACTCGACACGCGCTCAGGCGGCCTCCTGGGCAGAGAGCCGCTCGGTGTCTTCGCAAGAAATCTGTAGAGCGGCCACCTGGAAATCGTTGCACACGTTCTCGAGACACTATAGACTACATCTCGCCTCGTCCGTCCAGGGACATTTTGGCGAACAGGTCCTACGAGCAGGTCTCGCAGGATCCCACCCGGGTTAGGGAAGCTTGGGTACATCCCACTGTCTGGACTGATCCAGGTACGTACAGGGAAAAGAAAATTATTACTTACCTGCTAATTTTCGTTCCTGTAGTACCATGGATCAGTCCAGACGCCCACCGCATTTGGGTCCTAGGGCCTACTCCTGCTCGACTGTATGTGGATGCTGAGTCTGTTCAGCTGTGTCTCCTATTTACAGTAGTGCAATTACTGCTGTTGTTTGTTCTTACGTGTTTCCAGTTTTCCCTGTCACTGTTTACTCCCTTGGAGGTTGACACGCTATGTTCGTGTCCGCCCACCCGTTGGTGGGTCGGTTTTTCAGTTTACTCAGTTATCTCTCAGCGGCTTATTGTTGCCGTCCTGTTTTCAACTTGATCCAAGCAGGGGGTTTCGGTTTACTCGGGCTTTGATATACTCGATACTGAACTCCTGCAGAGGGGGTAGTAGTATTTATGGTGACGCCCCCTCGAAGCTTTGGGCTGACTCCATCTGCTGGATTGGGGACATAACCCACTGTCTGGACTGATCCATGGTACTACAGGAACGAAAATTAGCAGGTAAGTAATAATTTTCTTATAGTACTTGATTACATTCTGAGAGGACTGGATTATTGCAATGCATCATTAGTTGGGGTTCTGCTAAAGTTATACATTCAGAATCCTGCTGCTTGTGTCGTTACTGGTGCTAGCATGCTTGAAGTATCATGCTGATCTTATCCAGATTGCACTGGTTTCCTGTTTTATGTGGAATCAAATTTAAGGTTTTATGTTTGTTTTTTAAGGCCCTGGTTATTTGAAGGAACGGTTTACTTGATATTGTCCTAATTGGCATCTAAGGCCTTCTCAGTGTGCTTTGTTTGCTTCACCATGTTTGAAGGTGTTAAAGCATACCAAGATTACATATTCAAGCATTCCCTGTACATAACCAGATCAGTCCAGACTCCTGGGTTTTGCCTCCCTGCCAGCAGATGGAGACAGAGAAAGTTTTACTGACACTGTTACTTAACCTGCTGTGCCACCTGCTGTCCTTCAGTATTTCTCTGTCTCCAACAGATGGTAGATGGTGTAAAACCTGCAGCCTGAGGAAAAATAAATAAATAAAAGGAAAAAATGGAGAAGAAGATTTTCCTAATTCACCCAGGGGGTTGTTAGATCCTGGTGGGGCCATCCCCCCTGGTTTAAGGCAGACAAGCAGGGGGTTGGTGACCCTTTTGGTACTTGGTCTAGCGATCCATTGTTGCACTTCTGGTGGTCCAGATCCCTCCCCCTTCACAAAGCAGCATCCTGGAATCCGCTGGCAGCCCTGCTGATGCAAGCCTGTTGTTCAGGGACATATCCCCCTTTATTTCTTGCTTGCCTGGGACCTTAAAGTTGTAAGAAAGACAAAGCAGTTAAAGGTAATGTTTTAAAAAAAAAACTGACAGATTTTTTTGACGGACCGCCTGTTTGTCCTTCAAGATGGAAGGAAGCACGGTGAACCAGCTTCACGGGCTACCATAGCTCGCTGGATTAAGGAGAACATAAGAACATAAGAAATTGCTATGCTGGGTCAGACCAAGGGTCCATCAAGCCCAGCATCCTGTTTCCAACAGAGGCCAAACCAGGCCACAAGAACCTGGCAATTACCCAAACACTAAGAAAGCCCATGCTCCTGATGCCAGAAATAACAGAGGCCATTCCCTAAGTCATTAACTGCTATTTGATTAATAGCAGTTAATGGACTTCTCCTCCAAAAACTTATCCAAACCTTTTTTAAACCTAGCTACACTAACTGCACTAACCATATTCTCTGGCAACAAATTTCAGAGCTTAATTGTGCGTTGAATGAAAAAGATTTTTCTCCGATTAGTCTTAAATGTGCTACTTGCTAACTTCATGGAGTGCCCCCTAGTCCTTCTATTATCCAAAAGTGTAAATAACCGATTCACATCTACTTGTTCAAGACCTTGCATGATTTTAAAGACCTCTAACATATCCCCCCTCAGCCAATTTAAAAAAATCCTGCTCTTCGGAAGACCTCAGTTCCCTCCTCAACACTGAACTTGCGAACATCAACTTTACTGACGCAAACTCAGCCCTCGCCTCCTGGTTTAGCATTACCAACAAGGTGGCAGATTATCTATGCCCTCAGATGGAAAAAGAACAAAAACCCATGGTTCACACCAGAATTAAAGAACCTCAAACTAGAACTACGACATAAAGTACACCAATGGCGCAAGAATCTCTCCACAGCCACCTCATCAGCCTACAAATCAGCTATGCACAACTACAGAAATACAATCCTCCGGACAAAGAGACTTCTATGCTCGCAAAATCCACCACTTCTTCTTCGACGCCAAGGCCTTGTTCTCTTATGTCAAGGATCTTATGCAGCCAGCCTCCCCCACCATCCCAGATGACCTAGCCCAATCCAAATCTTCAGAACTGGCTATCTTCTTTCAGAAAAAAATCTTAAACCTTCTAGCCCCGCTCGCCGCCTCAAAGACACAACTACCTCCTTCTCATTCCTCTACCTTCACCCAGAAAGCAAACTTCAATTCATTCGAACACACTTCTTCCCTCGAAATAGAAAATATACTAAAAAGATGAAACCTGCCTATCATCCAACTGATTCCATCCCTTCAAAACTACTGCTCAACATTCCTAATACAATTGCTAAGCCACTCACTGAAATTATCATCTGCTCTCTATCTCAAGGCTCAGTTCCAGATTCTCTCAAACTTGCCTCCATTAAACCACTGCTAAAGAAACCTAACCTGAATCCAACCGACCCGGCAAACTTTCGACCCATAGCCAACCTCCCGTTCATCGCCAAACTCTTGGAGAAAATTGTCAACAAACAGCTTTCTGAATACCTTGAGGAACACAAAATCCTCACCCCAGCTCAGTTTGGTTTCCGTAAATCACTGAACACTGAATCCCTTCTAATCTCACTCACTGATAACATTCTCTTAGGCCTAGATAAAAAAACAACATTCCTTTTGGCCCTACTCGATATCTCAGCGGCATTCGACACCGTGAATCACTCCATCCTAATAAAAAGTCTTTCTGACATCGGCATCTCAAGAACTGTCCTCAACTGGTTTAAGTCCTTCCTCTGCAATAGGAAATTCAAGGTCAGAATAAACAACAAGGAATCTCATCCTATTAGTTCAACACTTGGAATCCCACAAGGGTCATCGCTTTCCCCTACACTTTTCAACATCTATCTCCTCCCCCTCTGCCAACTTCTCTCAAATCTAAAAGTAATTCACTTTATCTACATGGACGACATCCAGACTCTTATTCCAGTTACCGAACCTCTGTCAAAAACCCTCGACTTCTGGAACAGTTGTCTACATTCCATCAACCGCCTATTATCCAGCCTCAACTTAGTTCTTAACACTTCTAAAACTGAACTCTTGCTCGTCTCGCAGAACGATAATAATCTGGCTCTCAGCAACCTACTTGCTCCTCATTCGACCTCCATCACCCATGTGAGAGACCTCGGAGTCACTCTCGACAACAGTCTGAATCTAAAAACATTTATCAACAATACAACAAAGGAAGGTTTCTACAAACTGCAAATTCTAAAAAAGCTTAAACCCCTCCTGCACACACATGACTTCTGCTCGGTTCTTCAAGCCATCATATTCTCTAAAATTGACTACTGCAATTCTCTCCTACTCGGCCTTCCGGCTTCCACCACAAAACCCTTACAGATGCTACAGAACTCTACTTCAAGGATTCTGACGAATACCAAAAGAGGTGAACATATTTCTCCCGTTCTAAAAAATTTACACTGGCTCCCTGTCAAATTCAGAATCATTCACAAAGCTCTAATGCTGATCCACAAGTCTATCCACATGCAAACCCCACTTGATTTAAGCTTCCCTCTTTGACTTCTCACATCCGCCAGACCTATAAGATCAGCATACAAAGGCTCACTCTATGCACCCCCCGCCAAGACCTCACTCAGAAAACGCACCCTCTCCACAGCAGAGCCCACACAATGGAATGCTCTACCACCTGACCTGCGCCAAGAAACTTGCCAAAAGACATTCAAGAAAAAGCTTAAGACTTGGCTCTTCAGCCAAGTGTTTCCCTGAAGAACTGAAGCACGTCATCAGACTCTTTACACCTCACAACATTATTTAACACGGTTATCATTTTTGCTGTTAATTGGGTTAACAGGAAGTACAATAAACCCTGTTTATTGTACTTCCAACTGTAGTTATATGTAAACCGACGCGATATGATTTTTCATGAGCATCGGTTTATAAAAGCTTATAAATAAATAAATCTCTTCTCAAAGCTGAACAGCCCTAACCTCTTCAGCCTTTCCTCATAGGGGAGCTGTTCCATCTCCTTTATCATTTTGGTCACCCTTCTCTGTACCTTCTCCATCGCAACTATTATCTTTTTTTGACATGCGGCAACCAGAATTGTACACAGTATTCAAGGTGTGGTCTCACCATAGAGCGATACAGAGGCATTATGACATTTTCCGTTTTATTAACCATTCCCTTCCTAATAATTCCTATCATTCTGTTAGCTTATTTGACTGCTGCAGGGAGCCTATGTGGAGGCAGGAAAGCCATCACCGTCTCAGGTTAAAGCTCATTCTACTAGGGCTTAGGTGGTTTCATGGGTAGAAGTTAGACTGCTGTCTCCTGCCGATATCTGCCGAGGGGTGACGTGGTCCTCCTTGTACACCCACTCCAGGTTCTATTGCCTGGACATTCAGGCCCAGGAGGACAAGCCTTTGCAAGGGCAGTGTTAACTGGACGGTGGGCAGCCTCCCTCCCCGATTGGGAGTAACTTTTGTGCATCCCATTGGTCCTGAGTCTATCTGGTTACACTCTAGGAGAAATTGCTTACCTGATAATTTCACTTTCCTTAGTGTAAACAAATGGACTCAGCATCCCGCCCTCGGCTGCCCAAAAACAGTGCCAAGGATTCGCCCAAGGAGTGGATATCGAATCTAAGACATTACAGGTAAGCCTTCATCCAGTCCCTAGATCAGGGTATATTCTTACTGGGATTCAGTGTTTATGATTGGTTAAGTACAGTTACGGTTATCCATTTTTAATCATATTTTAATCAAGTTTTTTTTTTACACTAGTATGTCCACAGTGGCTTTTGAAGATAATACTGGAGGGCTGAGGTCACTGCAGGGGTATATGTAGGATGACGTCAGCTTTGAAACCTGACTCCGTCTCCATCTGCTGGCAGGGGAGCATAACCCATTGGTCCTGAGTCCATCTGTCTCCACTAAGGAAAACAAAATTATTAGGTAAGTAATTTCTCCATTGTGCCAAAGCCTTTTCTTAGCAATGAAAGCAGCACGAGAGGGGCACTCTCGAACCAGCTTCTGGTCCTCAGTTGATCCACAGCCATACTATTCACGCCCAGTGGAAGCAGGGAGGCAGGGTCTGCGGGGCAGGTTCAGTGCTTCTAGTTTTTCCCTGGAAGAGAAAGTTAGTTCCTTGCAGAAGGTTCCTCGCTCAGCCACCATGGGCTGGCAGGGGACAAATTTCTCTTCCTCATCTCATCTCTCCTTTTAAACTATGGTGGAAATTGAGCCAGCAATCGCGTGGCAGTTTCCGGAGGTGGGCGCACACAGGCACGTGAAATTGTGAGCGTAAATCTGCGGAATATTTTTTGGAGCGCATAGTTACGCAAGTACATATGCGCGTACAACCATGACCTAGACTTGTGCGTGTATTTATGCTGGCACTTGTGCACATCTGGCCATAACCTAGACTTGGGCACATATTTGCATGAGTATATATGCGTGTACATCCACAACCTAAGACTTGAGCTCGTTTGCATGTGTCGTCCCAGGTGCGTGTGTGCACCTGGGTGGCGCTGGTGTTCGTGCAGGAAGCTGCCTAGAGCCGCAGTTCACAACAGCTAGACACCAGAGACTAGCAATTCTAAGCACTTTGCTATCTTCGGTGGCTTTCCATCTGAGGGCAGTCCAGCCCGCGCTTCCTCTATGCTTGTGTCAGGGCTGTTTGGGATGCTCGTGGCATTTTGGCTTCTGCAGATTTCCAGTGTTGAGCAGGTTAACCTTGGCAGACTTAACTCTGAAGGTGGCTTGTTTCTGTTGGTTATCTGTTCGGCCAGGAGGCTTTCGAAGCTCCAGCCTTTGTTGTGTTGAGTCCCGTTTCTGCAGATTTCAAGGTCAAGGTGATTTTGGCGGTCCATTTTAGTCAGACTGTGGACCTTCCAGCCTCAACAGTGTTTGACCCTCCACACCTCATGCAAGAGAATTTAGGCTCTTGTTTGTGAGGCTTTCATTATTGAGGTATCTGAAGGTTACTAAGGAGTTTCATAGATCAAATCACCTCTTTTTTATGTGGAATGATGCAAAAAAGGGATGTCAGGCTTCTATGGCTAAAAATTGTGCATTGCCTTAAGGAGGCGATTGGATCAACCTATATATCAGAGGGTCGGCAGTGCCTGAGAGTTTGAAGGTTCACTTGGAACATTTTCAGGCGACCTATTGGGCCAAGGCTCAGCAGGTGTCTCCGCAGATTTGTAGAAAGGCTACTTGGAAGTCACTGCACACTTTTGCCGGACACTATCACTGGGATGTTGGGGTTCCGGTTCCCATGGCCTTTGGTGAGAGTATTCTGCGAGCAGGTCTCACCCATTGTAGGGGAGCTTAGGGACATCCCAGGAGTCTGGACTGATCTGGGTACATATAGGGAAAGAAAGATTGGTTCTTACCTGCCAATTTTCGTTCCTGTAGTACCACAAATCGGTCCAGAGACCTGCTCATTGATGGTGGGAGAGTTGACTGCTCGTTCATATGGTTTGTATATAATGCAGGGGTGTTAATAGTTCTCCATGCTGTTTATTTGCGGTAGTTTCTGGGATGGAGTTTCCAGTTGGCTATGGCATCCCCATTCTCTGGTTCCTTGGGGGAGTTTGCAAGTTTTTTAGTGTGGTTATCATCTTGGCTTGGGTACAGGTCAATACAGAGGGGAATGCAGGTGGCACACTAGGTTAAGTAGCAGTGACAGTAAAACTTTCTCTGTCTCCATCTGGCAAGGAGGCAAAACCCAGGAATCTGGACTGATCTGTGGTACTACACGAATGAAAATTAGCAGGTAAGAACCAATTTTCCTTTTTGTTGCATTGCTATGTTTCTGTGAAGTAATCTTCTACAAGATGCTCTCGCATAGAGGCCGGTTTTTCAAAAATTGGGAAACTTGTTCAAACATTTTCATGTTTCCAGGCGTTTCAGTTGAGTTTTTTAATTCTGTTTTGTAGCAGTTCATACTGATGCTATTTTATATGCTTTGTTATGTATTTTGTGTTGTAAGCTGTTTTGGTTTGTATTTTGTAACTTGCCTGGAGCACTTGTTTGAATAGGCAGATAAGAAATGTAGTAAATGAATGATGACGATATAGGAGATAACTCTTCCTGAGCTGTGAACACATTCTCCCTGGGCAATAAAAGTGTTTGATTAAAAGAGCAAAAGAAAACCATGATTGTATTTTGATCTGCAATCTAAGCAGTTTAAATATTAAGACAGCATGCATGAATTTAGGCATAGGCAACTGCCTCTGATGCCAAATTTTTATAGATGCTGAAGTGTCACCGATGCTCCCTCGCCAGTATCCAGGCCTACCGCCATGGTGACACTGGCCCCATAGCACCAACTGAAGAAATTCAGCACAGGGCCTCCTGCAGCTGTCACACAGCATTGGGCCCAGCAATGGCCCAGTTCTTGCATGTGTTTCCATGGTAACAGGAAGCCTGGGTGAGAGGAGAGGGTGGGGCGCTGCAGGGCCTGTCAATGTGGGGTGGCTGCAGGAGGCTCCCGCACTCAGTTTCTCCGGTTGCTGCAGCTGTCGGGGGGTGGGGGTGACCGCCCTGAGGGAAGATTTCAGCAGGTGCGAAATGTGTGCACCCAGGGTTAAATCCAACCCTGTGCAAGCCCTTTAGTCAGAGCAGAGGGAGGAGGTGATGATGTGTGGAAGCAAGATACTTGTTTCTGCCCAGAAACCCAGACCAAAGCTGGGGTCCAAAGGTTTCCTCATAGCTGCGCTACTGGGTGCAACAGTTGTCACATCATGCGTGTTCCCTTCTCAGTTGATTGAAGCTTTTTCTTGTTATTTTCATAGGCCCCCATCTATGAAGCAGGCTTTAGATTTTTGGCTTTTATTTATTTAGATTTCTATATTCTGCTTTTCACACTTTTTTCAGAGCTTCAAAGTGGATTACATTCAGGTACTGTAGGTATTTCCCTGTCCCCAGAGGGCTCTCAGTCTAGGTTTGTACCTGAGGCAATGGAGGGTAAAGTGACTTGCCCATTTTTGTGATAACATTTAAAAACATTAATCCTATTCTACTGGTTGCAATGTTTGTGTCTTGCGCCCTCCCACCACCACCACCGTCACCCACCATGCATAAGCACCAGCTGATGGTGCAGCAGGACCCATAATGTAACTCCTGCAAAGTAAAGCTACAACAGCTTTCCAGCTGTAGAAATGGATCTTTCTGCTATTACCTTAACGTCAGTAGGGGGTTACGTTTTGATGATGAATAAATAGGCATGACTCCTGACAGAGTATGTTCCCAGAATCGGTCTGAAAAGGAGCCGATGGTTATCTTTTCAGGCCTGGGCTCACCAGCTCCTGGTTTTTTGCCATTTTAGATTTGTCTGGTGTGCCGGAAGGGAGATGACGACGAGTATCTGCTGCTGTGTGACTGCTGCGACCGCGGTTGCCACACCTATTGCCACCGACCCAGGATCACCGAGGTCCCCGAGGGAGACTGGTTCTGCCCCATCTGTGTCTCCAGAGTAAGTAACGGGAGAGCTGGGGAGGTGCAGACAGCAGGTAGGAAAGAAAAATGCCTCCTAGAATGCCTTCTGCTTTTCTCTTGCCAGCAAGCAGATGAGGATTATTTTCACTCGCTGACCCCACAGCGTCAGAAGAAGCGGAAGAGCGGGAGAATATTCAGTTCCTGGAGGGTGATGGCCCAAAGAAGGCGCTGGGCACGCGGCGGCGAGAGAATGGCGGCATGGCAGTGGTGTCTCATTACTCAAGTGAAGGACTTTCTCCCTTGAAGCGACGGCGAATATCCATGAGAAACCACAACGTTGACCTCACCTCCTGCGAGTGAGCATGTGCCCTATATTTTGCGGTGTGACCCTCGCCTTCCCCCCTCCCTCTCCCACCCTGGTACTAATCCCTATGCTCCCTGCCATCCCCGGCATCATACACGGGCTCCATGTCAAATGCTTCCTGTTAGGTGCTGTTGGCTTGCTCTGTGACAGGCTCTCCCCATCCTCAGTGCAGCCCACTGCTTCTTGTAAGCTATGTGAGTGAGCACACACACGAAATCCCAATATTATTTGCATTATACTGGCTTGTAGCACACAGATTTGAACTCACTTTATAAAAAGTTGCACAAAAGAAAACGTTTGTGCATGGAGCCTTTCAAAAATGAGAAGGTTCAGACCTCCCCTGTGCTTTGTGTGCTCGGATCTCCGGGCTTTGCTCCTCGGGTGCTGACAGCATGCTCTTCACTGAATCAGGTGGACTGCAGTGCGTTGCGCAGAACTGCCGTGTAGGATTGCTCTGGTTGGGCGCGTGCATTGAGCCTGACCTGAAGGTCCGGTTGTTCTGCTGAGCTTGGAGACCTGAGTTCCATTCTGAGCCTAGGCTCATGGAGCAGGGGGGGCGTGGAGGCGGAAGCTTGCATGGTGCAACTGCAGACGGGAGCAGTGAGCTAAGAGTGCTTATGTTGGGAATGTCCCTTTCCTAGGATTATTCTGATGGAGATGGAGTCCCATGAGGATGCCTGGCCCTTCTTGGAGCCTGTTAATCCCAGGCTGGTCCCTGGATACAGGAAGATCATCAAGAATCCCATGGACCTCTCTACCATGCGGGAGAAGCTGCTGACTGGAGGGTAAGAGGCAGGCTTGTCTCTTGCATTAGTAGCAAAGTTAAGGGCAGGGACTAGAAGTGAGGCTGGCTTGGGTAGTAGGACATGGCAAGAGGGACAAGTAGGTAATCACAATGCATTGGACTCTGGAAAAGAGGGGAATGATTAATGTCTTCTGAGGAGGCGAGCAGTGGTGCTTTGCCAGAGCCCTTCTTCTCCCATGCAGAGTTTAAGTGATAGTTGATAGCATGTCTTTCACTGGAAGAGGTGGGAGATGGCACCTACTGCTGGAAATGCCAAGATGCAGATCCCAGGCTGCACTCTCACACGGGTTTAGCACCAATTTTCCAAGATGCTTTGAAAGGAAAGTTAGTTTGAGAACATGGAGTTTTATTCTCATTTGTGTCGGTAATGAAAGATTTAACGCAGCCATAAACAAAAAGCGCACAATGAGATATCAGAAATCACCCTCTCACTTCTACTCAACAGTGCCCCTTCCCCATCTGCACAGTGACATCCCAGGTAGCCAGCAAACCTGGGGGAGACATCCAGAGGATGAGCTCCTGCCCTGATTTAGGGTCAGGGTGCCGTCAGGATGAGAGTGCTAATCCAGTGCTGCCTAGGGCAGCCCCTTTCTGAGGATGAGGGGAGTGCTGATCTGCTCTGTCTCTGGTCTCTCCAGGTACTTCAGCTGCGAGGAGTTTGCTGCAGATGCTCTGCTGGTGTTTGACAACTGTCAGACCTTCAACGAAGACGACTCGGAGGTGGGCAAGGCCGGGCTCTCCCTGAGGAAGTTCTATGAGAGTCGCTGGGCAGAGTTCTATCAGGGAACAGAACCGGCCGATCGCTAACTGAGGGGGGGGTGTGGGCCATGGTCCCCTCTGCACTAGCCCTCCCAGCACAGGTGGGGGGTTATCACTCAGAGAGCCCAGGATCCTCGCGTGGTGCAGCGGGGGAGGCGCACGCTTGCCCCCACCACCACCACCACCTTTTCCTCGTGTCCTCATTTTGTATGTCGGCGCACGGGAAGAAAATCGTTTGTTTTTTTTTTGCAACAGGAGGGGCAAGAATTGAGAAATTTGCTTTCACGGATGCACCAAACGAGGAACAAACTCCCCACCATGGACTGTAAGCCAAAAAAAAAAAAAAAAAAAGACACCTTTTTTCCCTGTTTTATTTTTTAATTAAAGAAAAAAGGAAAAAATAGCTGGGAATATTTAATAATAGCAATAGTTTACTAGTGAATGTGTTTTGGGGGGGGGGGGGGACCTAGAGGCAGCACACGTGTGCACACCCCTGCAGGGCACCCGGCTCTGTACTGTTGAAACATTTGATGCATTACAGGCCAGTAAAGCCAGGGGGGGGGGGGGGTCTGACCGCTTAGTACTGCTGCCATCCGGGAATCACCCATCTCTCACCTTCTCTTCCTACCTCTGAAATCTCTCCTATCCTCTTTCCTGCCAGAAACCCCTGCTGCAACGTTTCCCCCAGGAAAGAACCCATCCTCTGTGAAAGAAAGGAGCTCCTTACAGCCTTCATTTTGCTTCTCTCTCTCTCTTCTGTCCCATACTCATCAAGCTTTGAAAGAAATGCCCCCCTCTGTTTGCCTTTTAACTCTTTTTAGGTTCTGAGCATTCTATCATTAAAATAGTATCAACAACAAAATATAATTGCTCCCAAGAAAGAACAGGGCAGATTTTCTCTTTTTTTTTTTTTTTTTTTTTTTTAATCTGTACCAAGATTTTTTTTTGTTTCAACTGGAAGTTCCTTTTGCTTTAGGTGGCTCCCATTGCTAGGATCTCTGATTGAGTCCAGGTGCTTCTTCGCTGATCATCCTCGGAAACCTGTTCCTAACGCAGACAAGCAGGAATCAACAGCTGGGTCGTACAGCCA
The DNA here is from genome assembly GCF_901001135.1 of Rhinatrema bivittatum. Taxonomy (NCBI): domain Eukaryota; kingdom Metazoa; phylum Chordata; class Amphibia; order Gymnophiona; family Rhinatrematidae; genus Rhinatrema; species Rhinatrema bivittatum. Next base: position 12,237 of record NW_021821394.1, on the reverse strand, counting down.
CACGGCCCATAGGGTCCCATTTTATCAAAGCTCCGTTACCGTGCTGTGCAGTGGTAGCTTCCCTCCGTGTTTGTTACTGCGGGGCGTGCCACGTGGTGCTGGCTAGCAGGGTGTATGGCTGGGGGCAGCGAAGTGGTTACCTCTGTGAAAGTCCGTGCCCATCTGGCACAGAACGGATATTTCGAGACAACCTTGGCTTTCTCAGGATTTCACTTCGGGTTTGCCGAGTTACGAGCTGCTGTGAGATAAGAGGACCAGGCTCCTCCTCCTACTAAAGTGCGCTGCAGTTTTCAGGATCACCTATTCTTTCTTACCTCCACTATCGACTGTGCCATTAACTCTGTCCTTCCTCATCGTCTCAGTGTTGTAAGGAAGCACTTTCCGGCAGCACTGGAAAGGTTAGCTCCCATGTTGCCAAGTTAGCACCAGGTCATGGAGGCAGTTTAAGGGCAGCCCCTATCTCTGGAGTGTTTTCCTGTGGGTCCTGCAGCCCCCATGTCCATTTCCAATATGGTGTCCTTTCTGGGATCATAGTTCTCTGCTCTGGTGTTTTGATGTTCTGGCCCAGACCACTCTCCTGCTCAAAGAAGTCTCCATATTTTGCTTTTTTTTTTGTTAACTGTGCAATTTCAGTTTATTAATCCTTGATTTTCTGGAAACCTGTTTATCTCCTGACACTACTATAGCACCTCTGTACTGCCATTCCTGTACCTAGCAGTGTGGATATTTTTGTGGCACGGGGTCAGCTGCTGTCAAAATATTGGGGTAAAAAAAAAAACATTTTTTCTTTGTAATTGCTGCTGGCACCCACTGAATTGAAAGAGAAAATGCCACAGCTCTGCTAGATACAATTGTCTGAAAAAAGAAAAACAGAAAAACACTAGTCTTTCCCTGTGGTGTCTTGCACGGGCTGACTGAGAGTGCATTCACTATGGACTTTGCCCTGCTGTTTTCTGCAAGACCCTAGACCCAGTATTGTATCTTCAGTCAGCCCATCCCCATGTCCCTCTGTAGCAACACTGAGTTTCCTAGTAGCCATTTCGTGTTCACTGACTTGCATCTCAGGCTGAGGGTGCAGACGGAGTGGCCGGTGTCTCTGCCCCGTCGAATCTGTGATGGCTGCCGGAGTCAAGATTACGGGTACTGACTTTGAGAAGGCAGGCAGCTGTCCCAGCAGGGTCGCGATAGAGCACAGCAGCTCTTAGCTTTGGGTGCTGGGATCTCCATTCACTGGCCGCACCCCCTCCCCCACCCAACCTTGCGCAAAAAAAAAAAAAAAAGATGATTACATTCCTGTAAGGGCAAGAGCGACTGGGGACATCCCCCTATGCCCCCCACCATGAGAACAAAAAGGGAAACATGGGGTGAGGGAAAGGTGTGTGTTTGTGATAGGGTGGGGGAGTCTTCCCCTTCAGTCTCAGCCATTCATCACACAAGCACTGGATATAAAAAGGTTGTTTTTCTTTTTGAGTGGGGGGGGAGCTAGGTTTAAAAACGTACGTCCCATTCCTCCCCTGCCTCTTCTTTAAACTAGCCTTTCTTTGTTGTTAATATTCTATCAACTAACCTCAGTGGACTTCTGTTTGCATTTTGAATAAGAAATGGATTGAAGATTTATTTGAATTGACTTTATAATATGCATAAATATTTATATTTTATCTAAACTGCACTGTAACGAGCGATGGATCTGTTTGTTGTTATATAATATATATATTTTTTTAAAGTAATATTATGACCTATTCTCATGGGAAACGTTACGTAATGTTTGTGATGTCACTTTCTGCTATAAGCTGTCTCTGGAATCTATTAAGTTTATTTATGTAAATTGTTAGTTTGTTTTAATGTTTCCATTTACACCAGTGGCTGGTACCTGACATGTGACTCAGCCAGGCTCATTAGCATTTTTGGAGGCGGGCCTCAAATTCTCTGCCAGTCAAGGCGCTGTATGTGATGGCCTCCTAGGTAGCCTGATTAGTGAGGCTGCAGGAGCTCACTAGCCCGTAGACAATGAAAATAGTATTTTGTTTCCCTTTTAAAAGGTTATCTGAAACTATTTTATTTAAAAAATATTAATGTGTTTATTAATGTTTCAAAAAAAAAGTTCAGGATTTGTATGTTTGTGCTGGGAAGAAGAGGGTGAGGTTTGTGCTGGGAAGGGTTATGATGATTTGCGTATCAGTAGTTGAGGGCTCAGCTGCTGCCTACTAACTGATATCCCTCATGTTTCTTGGGCAAATAGTGAGGACATTTCTCAGAATTGATATGTGATGAAGATGTAGTTTTAACACAAAATCCTAATATAAAAAGTTTAAATTTGCAGATCAACTTGAGCAAGCTGTAGCCCTCACTGGAAGTTCAGTGGCGCTTAATTTCTAAAAAAAAAAGCAAAAAGTTAATGTTTTTATGCAGGCAGATCCACAGCAGAGTCCTTGTTCATCCCTACCCTCCTCTTCACTGCTATCTGACAATTTTCAAGTGAGAGAGAATTAAAGTCCAGGTTCAGGTTCAGAGGTCCTCTTTCCAAGCAAGGGGATTCTCTTACCCTTTTTTTTGATATAACCAAATGTGTTTGTTTTAGTGACATTTTTGATAATGTACAGTTTTTTGTGAATTTAAAAGTTATTTCTTTCTATATTTTTAGGATCAATCTCATTTTTAAAAGAAAAGAGTTTAGAAATCATGTTGCAACGTGATGTTCTTTAAGTGCAACTGTAGACCGTGCGTGGCAGTTGAATAAAAACACCCCACGTTTGTTAAGGTGCTTTTACGAGTGACTGGTTTTGAGGGAGGGGAGTGCTATTACTTTTTACATTGCTATACAGTCTCTGCACTGGTAGGAAGAGGGGGATGCCCCTGCTGCACAACACCTTGTGTTAACCTGGTGAGCTCATGGTGAAAACTGGCACAGATCTCAAAAGGGCCTCTAATGAAATACTTCAACAATTCTTCACCTGCCATCAAGGCCAGATTCAGTAGTGGAGTAGCCCTGCCCTGCTCCAATCTCTTTTCTACAGGGCACCAGCCCTATAGGGTGCAACCAGGAATAATACCTAAAAAAAAAAACAACCCCCAAACCCACCAGAGCTTGGCACTTATGCATCCCGTACCCTGATTTAGCAGAGTAATTAAGTGTCAGTACATGTATTGCCAATGTAATACGGTACATAAAGTGTATCTGAGACCTCCTTCCCCATGACAAGACCATGCAGAGGAGGAAGAGCAGATCAGCATGCTACGCTTAGGCTGGCTGCTTGGGGAGGGCAGCTGTGTCTGTGTTGGTTTCCCCCTGCTCCCCCCTCCCAAAGCATGGTCCTAAGTCAGTACAGCCACCTTGCATTCTAGAAAAGCAGCACCTCGGCAAAAAAAAAAACAAAAAACTAAAAACCAAATCCCCCAACTTTTTCAGGTTTCATCTTTTATTTAAAAACAACATCAACATTTGTCTCAAAATAAGATCAGCTGTGACTGTCAGCTCAAAAGGGAGGTGGGTAAGATCAGGAATGAATGAATCTTTAGCAGGAGTTGGGGGAGGGAAGGAGGAGCCAATATAAAACTAAAACCCATTTTGTAAAAAATAAAACCAAAAAACAGTTTACAAACCTGTACAAAATGTTCCTAGGTATAAATTAAACGGTTAGTTCCTGACTGGTGTGTAGGTGAGGGAGACCGAGGCAGGCTGAGAGGTGCCCCGTCAATGCCATGGCACGCGCGAGGGGCCTGCACCCTTCCCCCGCCAGAGGCACAGCTTTCCAGCTGGTTCCACAGCAGGCCAGGAGCTACGCAGCTGCTGCTGCTGCTAGAGAAACGGGTCCTGTGCGATGGCCAGGTGAGCTAAGCAAGCAGGCAAGCCCAGTTCAAAATTGGGTAACGTTACAGCCCCTCTTATGTGTAGCATCTCCTCCTGCCCCAAACAGCTCAGGCCTGCAGAGAATCCCTACTGTAGCGCTAAGAAAAATCTAGTGCCAGTAGCAATACTCAATAAAGGATATGTGCGAGTAGGACTAGGGCCATAACCCCTGCATTGCATCCTGGCATGTGCAGTCTTCTGCTGCTAGCATACTTGTAAGTTCTAGCTCAACTACTTAAATGTATATTATTTTTTTACGCAAGGAACGTATGAAAAAGGTCATACAGGTGTGGTGTTCTGTAAAAACTGGCAGACTGCCACACCCACCTGTGCAGCACCTGCATGATTTTATTTCTTCTTTTTTTTTTTTTTCTGTTTTCAAAGAGGCCTGATGCCCAGATTGGTAAGTACTCGCTCATCTCCCTTATTTAGAAAAACACAGCAGATTCTTAAACTCGGCGAGTTTAACCTACAAGTTAACAGAGCAGGCCTGCCCAAGCTGCATGACTTTTCTCCTATGGCACAGCTCTGTTTTAAAGGTGCCTGCTGGTTCCCCTTCTAGCCAGCCCTCTCTCTCACCTCTAGCAAACCCCAACTACAGCAGCAGGTGGTTATGCCAAAAGGTGAAAAAGCCCTCCCCGAAACATAAACAAAGAAACATACAAATTCCACATTTTTTTACAGTCTTTCCAGTAATAGCAGCAATCAAATGGGTATTGGAAGCCATGAAACTCTTCCCCCTCTGAAGACAAGGGGAGCCAATCCATAGAAGGATGGGGATGTAACAGGAAGACTTCTTTCTGAATAAGAGGGGGAGCCGAGCCCCAGTTCTCCAAGAAGTCAGCCATGCAGCAAGGCCGATTCCTAAAGATACACACAGCAGAAAGCTGGTGAGGTAGATGAGAGGAGAAAATCCAAGAGGAATGCAGACAGCAGCTCTGAGCAGTAAAGTCACAGGATTATAGAGCATTAAAAAAAAAACCCACCCACATTACCTGCAACACTACAACCCCAAGCCAAATTTCTAAACTCTGGAAGAACTGCAGACTACATGGCCCTGCACCGACGAAACATATCTAAGGCCAGAGCTTTCTCTCCGAAGTGGCCCCCTCTCTACCCCCAGCGAACGCCCAACCACATGTTGAAGGGAAAGGGAGGGACTGAAAATGCTCAGCTCCTAGCTGCTTCTATCCCAGAACAAAATTTATAGTGCTGCCCTTTCAAAAGGCCCATACTAAAGATGGCAGAAGACAAAATGCACAGCCACTTGCAGCATAGCTTTTTTTTTTATTAGAAAGGGGAGGGGGGGGGTAGTCGGTAATTGCTGTGTTTCTCCTCCAATGCATGTTACCTCTTAACCATAGCCTGGCTTATGCCCTGGCAGCTTACCCTGTCTGCTTGTCCAACCTAAAAACAAAAACTTCTAGTCACCCTTCATCCACAGCAGCAAAGCTGCTAACGTTTAACTAAAAAAAAAAAAAATACTTGCAGGAAGATGAAACATAAAACAGCTGCTGACTTATTCAAGGTAAGGCCAACACCATTGTGTTTTTATTCAGGCCACTCTGGCTTGTGAGGTTAGTTTTCAGCACGGTGGTAATAACAGCATACGAAAGGCAAGAATGTAAGGATGGGTGGATAGGAGGAGGGGAAATGGGCTTGGGATTGGTGGCACTTGATCTGGCCCAAGGTTAGAGAGGAGATAAAACAGCTGCCATGGACTCTAATGCAAGGAGACCACGTTGTGCTTTAGAGACTCTAGGCAGGAAGAGACCTTGCTAACCAGCCCAATGGATTGCCAACTTTGGTGGAGGACTATACCACCACCACCACCATCTTGGCAGCCTGCATTTGCCTATCAGCTGGCACAATCAATGGCAATGCAACCTTATCAATACTTGATGCTGCCATTGGGGCCATAGTACTAAACTGCATTGCCACAGTCTGCTATCCTGATGTTTAATGGCTGCCTTTAACAAGTTAGTGCAGCAGCATTAATAAGGACCACAGTTGCATGTGTACATGCATTAAAAGCAGATAGGTAATTCAACTGGGCCTCCTCAACTTTGTTTTTTGCCTTAATGCATGTTACATTTTGCACCTTTTAACATTTTTTGCCCTGCTAATAGCTTATTAGCAATTTCTGATGCTTGTGCATCTCATTAACATAGATTTGCATTATTACAAACTATTTTACATACAGTAACAATCTTTACATAGTTAGTACATTGGCCCCCTTAATGCAGCTGTGATTTACAGAGCCAAACAGCTATAAAACCAGGGCAGGAATGTGATTTCTGTCTCAAAAATTAAAATAAAGGCAACTGAATATAATAATCTCTTGTAGTAGCAAGGAAGGTTGCTCCAGCTCTTACAACATTACAAAACAAAGTGCTTTTTTGTGGATAAATAAATGTCCACCTACTTATGCCTCCCCGGTAGCATTTATGAGGTCAGATCTTAAATTTTGACACTACTCCTACCCAACACTAAACTCCAAGAGAAACGAGCAAGCTGCCAGGACATCAGAATTTGATCTGAAATTAACCAATGGAAGGAGTGGGCATTATGATGTTATAAGCCACGTACCTGTTCCACAATTTGGGGAACACATGTTTCTTATTTTCAAGATAAAACTACAAGTTTACAGCCAGCTGAAAGAGTTTAGCAAAGAAATATTTTAGAGAAAAACAAATTATAGTGTGCAAATATTAGATGGACTATGCATGTAAGATTTGACAGGTTCAGTTTTTAAAGAAAGCTGGGGGTAGGCTTCCTTATTAGGATGTTGGGATAGTTTTCTAAGGCCAGGTGTAAAAAAATATATATATGTATGCATTTCCTAGCGTGTAGCAGATGGACTCAGGACCAATGGGTATATTGTACTCCTGATAGCAGTTGGAGATGGATCAGATTTCAATATGATGTCAGCCCTAGTACATATACCCCTGCAGGAAGTGCAGCTCTTCAGTATTTTCCGTCTCCCTAGCAGTTAGGGACTCTATGCACGCTTGCACAGCGTTAGAGTAATTTTACCAAAGAAATCCAAATTAAGAAGAAATCTTACCTCTACAATGAGCCCCACTCTCCTGCGGTGACACCCATTGGGTCCTTCCCCCAGTCAAGATTCCCGAGGTGATTTCTGTGATCCCTCGGAGGTGAGCCTCGGGCCAGCGGCCGACCCTCGGCGGGGACCTAGCCCCCGACATCGGGTGAGGCTGAGAGGCAGCGGGTGCAACCTCGAGCACGGCGGTGAAGGTATTTTTCACTCTCCCCCCGCAGTCGGAGACCGCCCGGAATGAAACCGGGAAGCGCCGGGACAAGGTAAGGTAGAAATCTACTTAAAAGTCTCCAGTCTCCGAAGCTCGAAAAGACGCCCAGGTCGCCAGCCGGGACCAGTGCCACCGGGTTGATCAGCCCTAGCAGGGCTAGACCCCGGTCAGATCCGAGGGTCCTCCCACATGGAGACCCTCCGAGGTGGTTGCCATATTGTCCGCGTGGTCGCCGTCACCATTTTGGCCCTGTTCACCGCCTTGATCCGTGCGCACAAATACCTTGTGCGCACAAGCAAAGCGCATAGCCACGCGTTCACTGTGCTGGGCGCATAACTTCGACCCGTGCGCACAACAGCGCACACATCGCTCGGCACACGGGCACCAAACCTACACGCGCATCTTCGACGCACACCGGAGCGAACAACTGTATTGTACACACACAAACCATGGCTCCACCTGAAAATAAGCTCAAAGCTCAGGGCCTTTGCCCAGCATGCCACATTAGAGCTGCACAGCATGAGGAGGCCACGGTCCTGTGTATAAAATGCGAAGAGGCCCTAAGGGACCCAACCCATGGCTCTTCCCAGCTGGTACCGGACCCCAGCCTCTCGAGCAGTACGCCGGACCTCGCATCACACAGCGGGACACCCCCCCCCTCAAACATGGCTCCCCAGGGACACGACGCCCCCTAGTCTAGACCCAGCTTCTATCTCTTGGGTGGAATTCTTCAAAGGTCTGCATACCTTTGTCCACATGCAACCGGGGCCTCCTACAATGTGGTCACAGGCACCACCAGAGGACCTCAACATGCCAGGACCCTCTATGCCCAGGGAAGTGATCCCACCGCCCAGAAGCCCCCACCTTCGGGTCACAGACATCTCAGATGAGGAGTCAGAACCCCTGGAGGAAGGGGAACTCCCTCCGGGAACAGAACCCCATCGAACCATGAGACACTTCTTCACCAAGGACGAACTTCCAGACCTGGTCACGCACAGCTTAAAAGAGCTTGCCATCCCAGGCACAAGTACCTCAGGGGAACCTAAGACGAACCCACTTTTGGAGGGACTTAGTCAGACCTCCCGCCATTTCCCACTATTACAAGCCGTCCAGCAACTAATTGACCTGGAATGAGAGGCTCCAGAAACCATGTTCAAAGGGGGCCGGGCTCTGGCAGCCATGTACCCTCTGGATCCTGCCGCCAAAGATCTCCTCGGTCCGGCGAACATCGGAGCCGTATCAACACCCAGGCAAAAAGGCTCCCATAGTTTCTCATTGCAGAACATACCCACAAATTTGAAGATCTCAAATGGATCATCCTTGATCATGTTCCCCCTCTTAAACGTGGTGGAGATAGAACTGCAGCACTTAATTTAAAAGAAAACCAATGGATTTTTCGTTTAAATACAGTGGAACCCAAAGGACTTAATGAAAGAGTGGAATGGTTTTTCCGTGATTTAAATGCCAAGATATCTTAAATAGTTATTCTCTATTTTCTCACATTTGGCATTCTCTTTAATAATAGCAAATTAGTTTTTAAATTGGTTGCTGAAAATGTCATTCACCATATATGGAGTTTTGATTTGGCTGCCTTTGGGTTGTTAATATCATAGGTAGCTTGTGGCACCTAAACGTGAGTAATTTTATTTCTAAAGCGTCCATTTTCATTTTGCAAAGTTTTCATAACTTTTGGAAAACGTGCCCGTTCATTTTATGGTTTCAGTGCTGACAAATTTCTCCGGATGGTACATCGACCACATTTTAGAATATAGTAAGGGTTCCATGCTTTTACAGCCATGTTGCTTTTTTTAAGCTAGTTGCTGTTGTGAAAGGTTTTTGTTTCATTTTTCATTGCACAGATAGATGCTTGCAGCTTTTGTATTCCCTGAAGAAGAAGTAAAGCGCTTCGAAACACTTGCAGTGTTGGATGACTCACACATTGCTGCACCATTGAACTTTTAAAAGCCAAGTTTGGAAAATTCCAATACAGCTGCATCGTGGACTTTACATGCAAAGATAAGTGCAATGCTGTATAACCCGCTGGGGAATACTATATTTTTATAAAGTGACCTATGCCCCAGCGCTTGTAAAGGCTTGCACATATAAGCCACTTGTTGCAAGGGTGCTGTATGATGGTCACTTTCTACCTACTTATAAGAACCTATTCAATATAGCGGAATAATTTATTTATTTTTGTTTTCATACAAGTATTTCCAGCTAATTTCAGGATAGTATTATTTGATCCACAGATCTCCTGGCATTTCCGAAAGTGGATGCCATGGTCTGTGCGGTCTCGAAGCGCACTACTATCCCAGTGGAGGGAGGAGCAGCACTCAAGGATGCTCAAGACAGACATCTGGAATCTATCCGCAAACAGTCCTTTGACATCTCTGCTATGTCTTTACAGATCGTGGCCTGCTGTGCCGTGGTGACACGCGCCTGCTTAGCACAGACCAGGAACAAAACTCCTGGGGAAGCCCTGGAACCAGCTGTATCATTCCTCGCGGATGCCGCTTCAGATCTGGTACACACAGCAGCTAGAGGAGTCTCATCCACCGTGGCAGCCAGAAGACATCTGGCTCCGAAACTGGTCAGCCGACACATCCTCCAAAACGAGACTCACAAGGATGCCTTTCAAGGGAACACTCCTGTTCGGAAGCGAACTAGAGAAACTAGCCAACAAGTGGGGCGAGTCCCCACTGCCGTGGCTACCAGAGGACAGGAATAAGAGAAACCAGCCATCCTTCCCCCGGACCTCCAGGGGCAGAGGATCACAGCGCTTCAACCCATACAGAAGCTCATATCAAGCGGCCCACCCCGCAGGCCGGAGCCAGTCCTTTCGGAACAAGCACCATAAAAGGGGAGCCAGCTTGGGCTCAGGCCCCAGCCATACCCCACAATGAAGATCAGCTGACCCATCCAAAGGAAGAAGCCATAGGGGGCAGACTGGCCCTATTCTACCAAAGATGGGTTGAGATAACTTCGGACAAGTGGGTCCTCTCCATTATTCGAGAGGGATATTACCTGGATTTCCACCAACTCCCTCCGGACAAGTTTGTGGAATCTCCCTGCCACGACCCTTCCAAGAGAATGGCAGTGGAAGCTACACTGATCAGATTACTAGCCTTAGAGGCTATAACACCGGTGCCTCCACAACAAATAAATACTGGCCATTATTCCATCTATTTTATCGTTCCCAAGAAGGAAGAAACGTTCAGACCTATCCTGGACCTCAAGGCGGTCAACCGTTACCTGAAGATTCCCTGCTTCTGCATGGAAACCCTATGTTCGGTAATAAGGGCGATACAACCGGGAGAGTTCCTTACCTCCCTGGATCTGTCGGAAGCCTACCTATACATTCCGATCCATCAAGAGCATCGGCGTTTTCTACGCTTCTCGATCCTGGACCGTCACTACCAGTTCTGGGCACTACCTTTCGGGTTAGCCACTCACCCCGGATGTTCACCAAGATCATAGTGGTGGTGGCAGCAACCCTGAGGAAGGAAGGAATCCGGCGTACACCCTTATCTAGACTATTTGCTGATCAGAGCGAAATCCCCAGAGGAAAGCCACCAGGCAACCAACAGAGTCAAAACTCTACTGGAGAGCCTCGGGTAGGTGGTCAACACAAACAAGAGCTGCCTGCAGCCTTTCCAATCTCTAGAATACCTGGGAGTCCGGTTCGACACCAAACAAGACAAGGTCATCCTGACACCGACAAGGAGATCAAAACTGATGACCCAGTTATGAACCCTGTTGAGTGAACCTCGCCCCACAGCATGGGATTACCTACAAGTTTTTGGCCTCATGGCATCCACACTGGAGGTAGTCCCATGGGCACGGGCTCACATGAGACCCCTACAACGCTCACTACTATCACGATGGAATCCACTGTCCCAGAACTACACCGTACGGCTTCATCTCCCGGACAGAGTTCGGGCCCAACTACGATGGCTACAAGAAGCCCATCTGAGCCAGGGAAAGAGACTATCCTCCCCAACCTGGATCCTACTCACCACGGATGCCAGCCTACGAGGATGGGGAGCACACTGCCAGGAGCTAACCGCCCAAGGGCAATGGAACAAAGAAGAGTCTGGATGGAATATCAATCGCCTAGAAGCCCGGGCAGTCAGGCTAGCCTGCCTAAGGTTCGGTCACAAACTCTGAGGCAAAGGGGTCAGAGTAATGTCGGACAATGCCAGAAAACAGTGGCATACATCAACCATCAGGGAGGAACCAGAAGCCAACAGGTGTCCCTAGAAGTAGACCCCCTAATGTCATCGGCGGAAGTGAATTTCCAAGAGATCTCGGCCGTCCACATTGCCGGGAAAGACAATGTTTCAGCAGAGAGAATCTAGATCCAGGAGAATGGAAACTGTCAACCACAGCATTCCAATTGATAGTAAACTGTTGGGGAACACCAACCATGGACCTCCTGGCAAGCCGGTCCAACGCCCAGGTACCCAGTTTCTTCAGCCGCAGGCGGGAACCCCAGTCCCAGGGAATCGATACCCTGGTACAGACCTGGCCACAGGAGACTATTATACACCTTCCCGCTGTGGCCCCTATTGGGCACAATCATCCACAAGATAAAACACCACAGGAGGCCAGTACTTCTAATGGCCCTGGACTGGCCTAGAAGACCATGGTACGCAGATATGCGAAGACTGCGGGCAGGGAACCCCCTGCCGCTACCTCCACACAGAGACCTGCTCCAACAGGGACCGATCCTCCACGAGGATCCAGCTTGATTCTCTCTTACGGTCTGGCCATTGAGAGGACTCGCCTAAGGAGGAGAGGATACTCTGGGGTAGTAATTGACACCCTACTCCAAGCACCCAAGTTCTCCACATCCCTAACATACATAAGGATTTGGAGAGTATTCGAATCCTGGTGTGAGCACTACGACATCATACCACACACAGTCAAAATTCCTGCAATTTTGGAATTCCTACAGAACGGACTACAGAAGGGATTGTCCCTCAACTACATCAAGGTACAGGTGGCGGCCTTGTCATGCTATGGAACCAAGAGCGAGAGCGGCAGCATATCCTCTCACCCGGATGTCTCCCGCTTCCTGAAAGGAGTCAAGCACATCCAACCACCCCTAAATTGGCC
>NW_021821393.1:0-75818 GCF_901001135.1 Rhinatrema bivittatum | reverse complement strand
ATAGCTCTTAATCTAAATTCCCAGTTCAGTGTTTATTGTAAAGCCTGTTGCTACATTATGTTATCTGTAAACCGATGTGATGTTCCCAACAACTGTCGTATATAAAATTGTTTAAATAAATAAATACACACACACAGGCTTCTCACGCCCATGCTCTCTCTAAGACACTCACACACACACCAGGCTTCTCACTCCCATGCTCTCTCTAAGACACATACGCACAGGCTTCTCACTCCCATGTTCTCTCTCATATACACACACACACACAGGGTTCTCACTCCCATGTTCTCGCTCTCATACACACACACACAGGCTTGTCACTCCCATGCTCTCTCATTCATACACACACAGCCTTCTCACCCCCATGCTCTCTCTCTCACACACACACACACACACACACAGAGGCTTCTCACTCATTTGCTCTCACTCATACAAACACACAGGCTTTCACCCCATGCTCTCTCTCATACACACACACACAGGCTTGTCACTCCCATGGTCTCTCTCATACACACACACATACCACACACAGGCTTCTCACTCCCACGGTCTCTCTCATACAAACACACACAGTCTTGTTACTCCCATGCTCTCTCTCATACACAGGCTTCTCACACCCACGCTCTCTCACATATACACACACATGCTTCTCACTCCCATGCTCTTTCTCTTATACACATACAAAGGCTTCTCACTAGTATGTTCTTTCTCAAACACACACATACAGGCTTCTCATTCCCATGCTCTTTCTCATACACACACACACACACACACACACACAGACTTGTCACTCCCATGCTCTCTCTAAGACACACACACACAGGCCTGTGTGTGTGTTTGAGAGAGAGCATGGGAGTGAGAAGCCTTGTCACTCCAATGCTCTCTTTCAAACATATACGCAATCTTGTCACTCCATGCTCTCTCTCATAAACACACACAGACACACACACAAAGGCTTCTCACGCTCATGCTCTCCATCATACACACACACACACAAGGCTTCTCACGCCCATGCTTTCCTTCATACACACACCACACACACCACACACACAAAGGCTTCTCACGCTCATGCTCCCGTCATACACAAATGTACAGGCTTCTCACTCCCATGCTCTCTCTCATACACACCCATCCACAGGCTTCACACTCCCATGCTCTCTCTCATACACACACACACACACACACACACATAGGCTTGCACTCCCATGCACTCTCTCATACACACACACACACAGGTTTGTCACTCCCATGTTCTCTGTCATATACACACACAGGCTTCTCACGCCCATCCGCTCTCTCATACACAGACACACAGGCTTGTCACCCCCATTCTATCTCACACACACACACACACACACACAGGTTTGTCACTCCCATGCTCTCTCTCTTCTCACACACACAAAACACACACACACACACATAATTAATTATGACACTCCCATACTTTCTCTAATAGACTCACAGACACACAGGCTTCTCGCTCCCATGCTCTCTCTCATACACACACACACACAGGCTTCTCACTGCCTTACTCTGTTTTATACACACCCACACACAGGTTTGGCCACTCCCTTGCTCTCTCTCAGACACACACACAGTCTTGACACTCCCATGCTTTCTCTCCTACACATGCTTCTCACTCCCATGCTTCTCTCTTACACACAGACACACAGACACACAGACACACACACAGAGGCTTCTCACTCCCATGCTGTCTCTCTCTCTCACACACACACACACACCACACACACACACACACATTCTCACTCCCGTGCTCTCTCTCATACACAAACACACACACAAAGGCTGCTCACTACCATGCTCTCTCTCATACACAACACAAACACACACACGCAGGCTTGTCACTCCCATGCACTCTCTCATACACATACACACAGGTTTGTCAGTTCCAAGTTCTCTGTCATATACACACACAGGCTTCTCACGCCCATGCTCTCTCTCATACACACACACACACACACATATAGGCTTCTCATTCCTTTGCTCTCTCGTATACACACACACACTTCTCACTCCCATGCTCTCTTTCATGCACACACCACACGGCTTGCTCTCTTTCATGCACACACCACACTGCCATGCTCTCTCTCATACATACACACACAACAGGCTTTTCACTCCCATGCTGTCTGTCATACACAGACACAGGCTTCTCACTTCCATGCTCTCTCTCATTCACACACACACATGCTTCTCACTCCCATGCTCTCTCTCATACATATATACACACACACACACACAGTCTTCTGACTCCCATGCTCTCTATCATACACTGGCTTCTCACTCCCATGATCTTTCTCATACACACACACACATGCTTGTCACTCCCATGCTATCTCTCATACACACACACACACAAAGGCTTCTCACGCCCATCCTCTCCTTCATACATACACAAATGCTTCTCACGACAGACTTCCAATTAGCCCCTACTCTCTCGCCCTTCGCACCCCCCCCCCCCCCCCCGCTGCCAACTCAACCAATGACTTACACTAAATATCCTTAACTCCCTCAGATCATAGCAATCCATTTTAAACGTAAATAATTTCCAGGCCATGCTTTTGATTGTTATTTTTCCTCCTTCCTAGACAGCAACTACGTTCTCTCCATAGTGTACAGTCTCTGAACACCCTGATCTTACCTTAAGTACACACTTCTTTACATCAGCCGTGTATATAATTTTCTGACAATATGTCCAGTGATCTACTCACCCAACATAATTAATTCACTCTGGTCTTAGTTTCTAACTGTGATTGTAAATAATACTTCAAGTTATCCTTTTGTTTGAATATTTTCTGCCCCCATACATGGTTACTTTTATACCTTATAGCTCTTAATCTCAAATTCCCAGATTATGTTATCTGTAAACCGATCTGATGTTCCCGACTGTCGGTATATAAAATTGTTTAAATAAATACACACACACACAGGCTTCTCACTCCCATGCTCCCTCTCATACACACACACACACACACACACACACACACAGGCTTCTCACTCCCGTGCTCTTTCTCACACACACACACACACAGGCTTCTCACTCCCATGCTCTCTCTCACACACACACACAGATCCTTCACACTCCCGTGCTCTCTCTCATCCACACACACACACACACCACACACACACACACAAAGGCTTCTCAAGCCCATACTCTCCTTCATACATTACACAAGCATACACACAAAGGCTTCTCACGCCCATGCTCTCCTTCATACATACCACAAACACACACACAGGCTTCTCATTCCCATGCTCTCTCTCATACACACACACACACAGGCTTTTCATTCCCATCTCTTTTATACACACACACACACAGGTTTGCCACTCCATGTCTTTCTCATACGCACCCACACAGGCTTCTCACTCCCATGCTGTCTCTCATATACATACACACACACACACAGAGCCTTCACACTCCTGTGCTCTCTCTCATACACACACAACACACACACACACACACAAAGGCTTCTCAGCCCATGCTCTCCTTCATACACCACACAAACACCACACACAGGCGTTCTCATTCCATGCTCTCTCTCATACACACACAAACACACAGGCTTCTCACTCCCATGCTCTCTCTCAGACACACTCAGGCTTTTTCACTCCCATGCTCTCTCAGACATACAAAGGCTTCTCACTCCCATGCTCTCTCTCATACACACACAAACACACAGGCTTCTCACTCCCATGCTCTTTCTCATACACACACACACACACACAGGCTTGTGACTCCCATGCTCTCTCTCAAACACACACACAGGCCTGTGTGTATGTGTGTGTGTGTCTTAGAGAGAGCATGGGAGTGAGAAGCCTTGTCACTCCCATGATCTCTTTCAAACACACACACATGCGCAATCTTGTCACTCCCATGCTCTCTCTCACAAACACACACACACAAAGGCTTCTCATGCTCATGCTCCGTCATACACACAAACACAAAAGGGTTCTCACGCCCATGCTTTCCTTCATACATACACAAACACACACACAGGCTTCTCATTCCCATGCTCTCTCTCCTACACAAATGTACAGGCTTCTCTCTCCCATGCTCCCTCTCATACACACACAAACACGCAGGCTTCTCACTCCCATGCTATCTTTCATACACACACACACACACACACACACAATCACAACAATCTTCTGACTCCCATGCTCTCTCTCATACACTGGCTTCTCACTCCCATGATCTTTCTGATACACACACACACACACACATGCGTCTCACTCCCTTGCTCTCTCTATAAACACACAGGCTTCTCACTCCCATGCTCTCTCTCATACACACACACACTGGCTTCTCACTCCCATACTCTCTTCATACAGACCCACAGGCGTCTCACTCCCCTGTTCTTTCTCATACACACACACACAGTCTTGTCACTCCCATGCTTCTCTCATACACAGGCTTCTCACACCTATGTTTTTCTCATATAATACACACACATGCTTCTCACTCCCATGCTCTCTCTCATACACACACACTTCTCACTCCCATGCTCCTCTCTCATACACACACACACAGGCTTCTCACTCCCATGCTCTTCTCACACACACACACAGGCTTCTCACTTCCCATGCTCTTTCTCATACACACACACACCACACACACAAGGCTTGTGACTCCCATGCTCCTCTCTCAAACACCACACACAGGCCTGTGTGTATTGTGTGTGTGTGTCTTAGAGAGAGCATGGGAGTGAGAAGCCTTGTCACTCCCATGATCTCTTTCAAACACCACACACACATGCGCAATCTTGTCACTCCATGCTCTCTCTCACAAACACACACATACAAAGGCTTCTCATGCTCATGCTCTCCGTTATACACACAAACACAAAGGGTTCTCACGCCCATTGCTTGCCTTCATACATACACAAACACACACAGGCTTCTCATTCCCATGCTCTCTCTCCTACACAAATGTACAGGCTTCTCTCTCCCATGCTCCCTCTCATACACACACAAACACGCAGGCTTCTCACTCCCATGCTATCTTTCATACACACACACACACAATCTTCTGACTCCCATGCTCTCTCTCATACACTGGCTTCTCACTCCCATGATCTTTCTGATACACACACACACCACACACATGCGTCTCACTCCCTTGCTCTCTCTCATAAACACACAGGCTTCTCACTCCCATGCTCTCTCTCATACACACACACACTGGCTTCTCACTCCCATGCTCTCTCTCATACAGACACACAGGCGTCTCACTCCCCTGTTCTTTCTCATACACACACACACAGTCTTGTCACTCCCATGCTTTCTCTCATACACAGGCTTCTCACACCTATGTTTTCTCATATATACACACACATGCTTCTCACTCCCATGCTCTCTCTCATACACACAGGCTTCTCACTCCCATGCTCTCTCTCATACACACACACACATGCTTCTCACTAGTATGCTCTTTCTCATACACACACACAAGGCTTCTCATTCCCATGCCTTTTTCATACACACACACTCACAGGCTTGTGACTCCCATGCTCTCTCTCAAACACACACACACACACGCAGCTTGTCACTCCCATGCTCTCTCTCATACACAGGCTTCTCAACCCATGCTCTCTCATATATACACACACATGCTTCTCACTCCCATGGTCTCTCTCATACAACACACACCACGCTTGTCACTCCCATGCTCTTCTCTTTTACACACACAAATGCTTCTCACTAGTATGTTCTTTCTCAAACACCACATACAGGCTTCTCACTCCCATACTCCTCTCATACAGACACACATGCGTCCTCACTCCCCTGTTCTTTCTCATACATACAAAACACAGTCTTTGTCACTCCCATGCTTTCTCCTCATACACAGGCTTCTCACACCTATGTTTTCTCATATATACACACACATGCTTCTCACTTCCATGCTCTCTCTCATACACACACACGCTTCTCACTCCATGCTCTTTCTCTTATACATACACACACAGGCTTCTCACTCCCATGCTCTTTCTCACACACACACACACAGGCTTCTCATTCCCATGCTCTTTCTCACACACACACACACCCCCTGGCTTCTCACTCCCATGCTCTTTCTCACACACACACACACACACCCAGGCTTCTCACTCCCATGCTCTCTCTCACACACACACACACAGGCTTGTCACTCCCATGCTCTCTCACACACATACACCCACACACACACAGAGGCTTCTCACGCTCATGCTCTTCGTTCATACACACACACACACACACACACAGGCTTCTCACACCCATGCTCTCTTTCATTAACACACACTAGGCTTCTCACGCCCATGCTGTCTCTCATACACACAGACAGGCTTCTCACTCCCATGCTCTTTCTCATAAACACACATTGTTTTTATAAACACACCCTTGCCGATAGTCTCTTCTTTACATTTAGAAAAGAAATTGTTAATCTCTCTCTTTCTTCTAAAGCCATTTTTGACCTCCCTGTTTTAATGTAACTTTTTCGCTTCCTATGTTTTTTTTTATTGGTTTCCCCTTGTTATTTGTAAACCGGTATGATAAGACCTGTCTTGAGCATCGGTATATTAAAAGAACCTAAATAAATAAATAAATAACACACACACACACACACAGAGGCCTCTCACTCCCATGCTAAAAACATAAGAAATTGCCATGCTGGTTCAGACCAAGGGTCCATCAAGCCCAGTACACACAGGCTTCTCACTCCCATGCTCTTTCTCATAAATACACACACACAGGTTTCTCACTCTCATGCTCTTTCTCACAAACACACACACACACACAGGCTTCTCACTCCCATGCTCTTTCTCACAAACAAACCCCCAGGCTTCTCACTCCCATGCTCTTTCTCACACACACACACACACACACACACACTCTCCAGGCTTCTCACTTCCGTGCTCTTCACACTCATATGCTTCTCACTCCCATTCTGTCTTTCTCTCTCTCATACATACACAAAACACACAACTGTCATGGGAAGTAAGTTCTTGGAGGAGAGGATAAGTTCTTGGAGGAGAAGTCCATTAACTGCTATTAATCAGGTTTTCTTAGATAATAGCCATTGCTTTTAATTGCATCAGTAGCATGGGATCTTCTTAGTGTTTGGGTACTTGCCAGGTTCTTGTGGCCTGGTTTGGCCTCTGTTGGAAACAGGATGCTGGGCTTGATGGACCCTTGGTCTGACCCAGCATGGCAATTTGTTATGTTCTTTTGGCCTCTCCCTGGCTTCCTTGATACAAGGCCTATACTATACTCCTGGAATTTATAAAATATTTTAGTTGCTCAGGTCAGAAAAATACAAAACATTCATTTTGACCACGAATTACTCATTTACATGAGTATCTTAAGATAAATGTATACCCCAATGCTGTAATCTGCGATCTCATAGAAAGAAAATCTCATCTCCTAACTTGAGTCACCCTTGCAAAATCTGGAAATATACGTATAGGTTGACCATGAAAGGTAGAAGAGATATTTTTAAAATACCTCTTCATAACCTCATTTAATTCTTGTTCCACAACAAAGGAAACAAAGAGAGTTGATCGCTGAATAACCTCAACAGTAGAATCTTCCAGAAATTGAGTTAAATTGGTAATAGCTTCAATACGACCATCTTTAGGAAGGCTCTCTTTACTAACACCAGGAAGGAAAAACACTTTATTTATTGAGGGAATCTTCTCGATTTCGAACTTGAGAATTTCATGAAAAATGTTTTTTAGAGTGGCTGTATATATTCCCCCAGCATCCTGGGAAAATTCAAAAAACTCAGATTCAGGTGCCTAATAAGGTTTTCAAGGAATTCCAGTCTCTGGGAACAAGTCCCATAAACTTTAAACAATTTGAGATTACAAGCTTGGGTTTGAGATATAGATATAGATTTTTCAGATTTTTGATTTTTCCTCCAAATTTCCTCCAAATTTAGGAGGAATAGCCTAGTGGTTAGAGCACTGGACTATGAACCAGGAGACCAAGGTTCAAGTCCCGCTGTCACTCCTTGTGACCTTGGGCAAGTCACTTTACCCTACATTGCCTCAGGTACAAAAAACTTAGATTGTAAGCCCTCTGGGGATAGAGAAATACCTACAGTACCTGAATGTAAACCGGTGTGATATCTCAATTGAGATGAATGTCGGTATATATAAATAAAAAAAAAAAAAAATTTTGTTTTGACAATCTTTCACTGAGCTTCCAAAGCTTACTATAAGGTCCCACAGCGCATCTAACGTTACAATGGCTAGTTTAGGATGGGGTTGAAAAAATTCACCCCCAATACCAGCTGAAGCCGCTCCTAAAAGACCCATCACCACTACCGCAGATATTTTCCCCGCTCCTCCTGAGCTTCCACAGGAGACAAAGAAACCACCGAAGCTGCAAACTTGAGAGGCAACACTGACTCCAATCAGCCAGAAGAAAGCTGGAAACTTGGCCGCAAACCTCCACTCTGACCCCCAGTTGCCATCGCAGTGGTAATGTCATCATCCTGCGCTGCAATCCTGAGAGGAGGAACGGTGGGTACTGGAGCCGGCAGCAAGCGCTGATCTGGGGGACTCAACGTGGTTTCCCCAGGTGACTCCAGTGCTCCCTCACCGGTTGTCGCAGCCAGGACAGGTACCCCATCTTTTTCTGCCGATCCAGAAGCGAACACTGTTATGAGATGCTGTCCAGAAGGTAATATGGTGTCTGGGGCAAGACACGAATTTTGCCTTTATGTTTAGAAGGCATTTCCAAAAAAATAAGAGATCATAAAGGAGAGCGTTCCTCTGCGTCTGATCATGCAACCATCTTGGCCCCCATCAGTGGATATTTTCTAAGTCAACTTGATTAATAGCAGGTAATGGACTTCTCCTCCAAGAACTTATCCAAACCTTTTTTAAACCCAGCTACACTAACTGCACTAACCACATCCTCTGGCAACAAATTTCCAGAGTTTAATTGTGCGTTGAATGAAAAAGAACTTTCACCGATTTAGTTTTAAATGTGCCACATGCTAACTTCATGGAGTGCCCCCTGGTCCTTCTATTATCTGAAAGAGTAAATAACCAATTCACACTTACCCGTTCTAAACCTCTCATGATTTTAAAGACCTCTATCATATCCCCCTCAGCCATCTCTTCTCCAAGCTGAACAGCCCTATCCTCTTTAGTATTTCCTCAAACGGGAGCTGTTCCATCCCCTTTATCATTTTGGTCGCCCTTCTTTGTACCTTCTCCATTGCAACTATATCTTTTTTGAGATGCAGCGACCAGAACTGTACACAATATTCAAGGTGCGGTCTCACCATGGAACGATACAGAGGCATTATGACATTTTCTGTTTTATTCACCATTCCCTTTCTAATAATTCCCAACATTCTGTTTGCTTTTTTGACTGCCGCAGCACACTGAACCGATGAGTTCAATGTGTTATCCACTATGACGCCTAGATCTCTTTCCTGGGTGGTAGCTCCTAATATGGAACCTAACATCGTGTAACTATAGCATGGGTTATATTTCCCTATATGCATCATTTTGCACTTATCCACATTAAATTTTATCTGCTATTTGGATGCCCAAATTTCCAGTCTCACAAGGTCCTCCTGCAATTTATCACAATCTGCTTGTGATTTAACTACTCAGAATAATTTTGTATCATGTGGAAATTTGATTACCTCACTCATCATATTCCTTTCCAGATCATTTATAAATAAATTGAAAAGCACAGGTCCCAGTACAGATCCCCGAGGCACTCCACTGCCCATCCCCCTTCATTGAGAAAACTGTCCATTTAATTCTACTCTGTTTCTTTTAGCCAGTTTGTAATCCACGAAAGGACATTGCCACCTATCCCATGACCTTTTACTTTTCCTAGAAGCCTCTCATGAGGAACCTTGTCAAATGCCTTCTGAAAATCCAAATATACTACATCTACTGGTTCATCTTTATCTACATGTTTATTAATCCCTTCAAAAAGTGAAGCAGATTTGTGAGGCAAGACTTGCCTTGGGTAAAGCCATGCTGTCTTTGTTTCCGTTAAACCATGTCTTTCTATATGTTCTGTGATTTTGATCTTAGAATATTTTCCACTATTTTTCCTGGCACCTGAAGTCAGGCTAACCGATCTGTAGTTTTCCCAGATCGCCCCTGGAGCCCTTTTTAAATATTGGGGTTACATTAGCTATCCTCCAATCTTCAGGTACAATGGATGATTTTAATGATAGTTTACAAATTTTTACTAATAGATCTGAAATTTCATTTTTTTAGTTCCTTCAGAACCGTGGGGTGTATACTGTCCATTTCCAGGTGATTTACTACTCTTCAGTTTGTCAATCAGGGCCTACCACATCTTCTAGGTGTACTGTGATTTGGTTCAGTCCATCTGAATCATTTCCTATGAAAACCTTCTCCGGAATGGGTATCTCCCCAACATCCTCTTCAGTAAACACCGAAGCAAGAAATCGTTTAATCTTTCCGCTATGGCCTTATCTTCTCTAAGTGCCCCTTTAACCCCTCGATCATCTAACGGTCCAACTAACTCCCTTTGCAGGATTTCTGCTTCGGATATATTTTAAAACATTTTTACTGTGAGTTTTTGCCTCCACGACCAACTTCTTTTCAAATTCTCTCTTAGCCTGTCTTATCAGCAATCAACGCCTTACATTTAACTTGCTAACGTTTATGCTTTATCCTATTTCTTCTGTTGATTCCTTCTTCCAATTTTGAATGTGGGGACGTGGTCGGTCTTCAAAAAATTTTTCTGCTATTTGTAACATCTCGTCCTGCGGAATACAAGTGTATAAGGCTTCCACATTAAGAGCGACTAACAATAATTCAGAGGTGTCCACTTCAAAAGATTCCAAAAATTGAATAATCTGTTGGGAGTCTCTAATGTATGAAGTTTGTTTCAAAACAAACGGGAGCTAAGAAAAAATCGATAAATCTGGATAAGGGTTCCAATAGAGATCCTTTGCTGGAAACAATTGGCCTTCCTGGTGGATTATCAATGTTTTTATGACCTGCTATTTGTAACATCTCGTCCACAGGACGAAGAATTACTTTGCATTTGAAGGAATTTACTATCAACAAATTTGTGGCACTGCCATGGGTGCAACTATGGCACCAGATTTAGCCAATCTTTATATGGCAGTTTTTGAAGAAAGTTGGATTTACAACAATAATCCCTTTACTCAGCACATTCAAGAATGGAAAGATACATTGATGATATACTGCTTCCATGGAAGGGTTCTTTATCTAAGTTTCTAGAATTCCTAAATTGGCTCAACGGGCGCAACCCCCATCTCCATTTTACTTCTGAGTACGACACCATGGTTATTCATTTTCTTGCCATCACGATCTTTAAAAGACCTCATGGCTTTGATACTACGATCTATAGGAAACCAGTGGCATCGAACACATTTTTACACTTCACCAGTGCACCACCCCCGGTCTCTCAAGTTGAATCTCCCAGTGAGCCAGTTTTTTAGGCTAAGAAGGCTATGTACTTCCACAGAAGAATTTCGCAAACAAGCAATTTCATTAACAGATCGATTTATCAAAAGAGGCTATCCCCCACGGTGCATAAAACGTGCCTTTACTCGGGCACGATTTACCAACAGAGAGTGGCTTTTCTTACCCCGTCCTTTGGAATTCATGGATAATTTGACCTGTGTTTTGCCTTTTTCTACCATGACTCAGACTATGAAGTGGATTATGCATCAGAATTGGCACATGTTGCAGATTTACAATGAATTTCATGAAGTCCCCAGATTCGCTTTCACTCGGAGTCCCAACATAAAGATATTTTTGGTACACTCCGACTCTTCAGTGCCTCAATCTGCTAATGTTATAGGAGCTCATACATCCTGTGGCAAATGTACAGTTTGTCAAGTTATGATTGATACGTCAGCCATTTATTTTAGTCGAATTGATTTTACCTTCATTTTGAGGAAATTTACTGATTGCCATTCTACAGGGGTAATCTACATCATACAATGTCCTTGTAATCTCCTATACATTGGCAAAACACAACGGGCACTTAAGACCATCTGATCGAACATCGATCATGTATTTCCACAGGTCGAATGACAGCTCCACTCACATCTCATTGCACTCGAAGTCAACACACCTTTAATGATCTTAGAGTATGTATACTTGAACAACTTTCTCCAAACTGGAGAGGGCGGGGGATTTTAATATTCGATTATTGCGTGCAGAACAGCGGTGGATCCATCGCCCTTGGCACAGTGGAACCTCAAGGATTGAATTCATCTTTAGAACTCCAAGTGTTTCTGTGAGCGTATGGCTATTTAACACACTAAATTATTTTTTGTATACAAGTCACCGTGGTAACGTTTTGTCAGTGACATAAGCATTTAAACAATGTTTATTAGAAACCATGGGAACGTCTTGTCAGTGACGCACACAACGTTGTGACGTCATCACGCGCACAAAGCGCAGGCTTTTTTAAAGGCAAAAGAGTTTTACGGCGTCCTCTGTCCCGTCTTCATTTAAACAGCGTTTGAGACGTGCGGAGTCCAGTACGAAGGTTCGCATTGCTGTGTCACTTTAAGTTAAGTACATCATTACGTTTGAATTTTTTGATAAATATTGAATTGATGTTTTTTCATTTGTCAGCATCTTCTCTAACTATTTATCTATAAATCACTCCTGAAGAAGCGATAAACTTATCGCGAAACACCGGCCGTTGTCGGGGGATGAATTCTTCAATTTGATCTTTGGGGAACAGATGCATTTGAGTATCATTATAATTTGCAAAATTTGAAGACTTTAAATTTGAACACTTTTGATATACAACGACAAACAGCTCACCGCAAATGACGAGTAGTCCGGACGGCAAGTGATTATCACTGCCGTTGTGTGGCTTGCTGATGCGGTATCAATACTATTTAGAATACATTAGTGAATACCACAGCATTGAAATTTAATTTACTTGGTCTTTTTTGTTGCGTGGGTTAAAAGAACAAGACACCAATTTAGAATTTGTGATGGAACGCCATATAGAAAAAATTGCTTTTCTAGATATATTAATAACCAGATGTGGCAACAAATTAAAATAATCAGTATAAAGAAAGTCTATAGAACGAAACAATTTATTACACTACTCCAGTTTTCATCCTATGAGTTTGAAAAAAAAATCTTCCAATAGGACGATTTTTACGCATGCATCGCATTGTTCGGACAAAGAAGAATTTAAAATACAAGTACGTAATTTGAGTGCATGATTATTGGAACGCGGCTATCCTTTTCATTTAATTTAAAAAGCATATAAAAGAGCCAAATATGCAGAACATTCATGGCTGTTATTAGACAGCCAAAAAATTCCTGATAACTCAATAGTGTGTGTGTTGCAATATTCCAACTTGGCTCATACCATTGCATCTATCATTATTTATTTATTTATTTATTTATTTATTTAAGGTTTTTTTATACCGGCATTCATGATAGCGTTCACATCATGTCGGTTTACATAAAAACAGGGGTGTGATGAATACAACCAAGAACATAAATAAACGTGAAGAAGAGATGCAGTTACAATTAACTGGCACATTCTTGCATCATACAAAGTTATTTTCAACAATCCACTAATTACTTTCAAACATGGACAAAGTCTGAGAGACTATTTGATTTATTCACCCCTGGCACAAGAGGTCATTCAGGACAATGCTTTACAAGGAAATAGCCCATGTGAAAAGTGTACACAGTGGGGCAGATTTTCAAAGGGTTACGCACGTAAGATTCATGCGTAACCCCAGAAAAGCTACCCCTTCCACCCCCGGCGCGCGCTGAGCCTATCTTGCATAGGCTTGATGGCGCGCGCAAACCCCGGGACGCGTGTAAATCCCGGGGCTTTCCTGGGGGGCGTGTCGGGGGCGTGTTGCGGCTGGCGCATCATCGGGGGTGTTCCGTTGGCGGGGCCACAAGCGTGGTTCCACCCCAGGGGCGTTCCAGGGGCTTGGCCACGGCCTCCGGACCAGCACCCAGACTGGAACATAGCGCGCCGGCAGCCAGCCGGCACGCGCAAGTTTACATCTGCCTCGGGCAGGCGTTAACTTGTAAATAAGGGTGGGGGGGGGGAATTAGTTAGGGCTGGGGGTGGGTTAGATAGGGGAAGGGAGGGGAAGGTGGGGGGGCCGGAAGGAAGTTCCCTCCGAGGCAGCTCCAATTTTGGAGCGGCCTCGGAGGGAATTGAGGATAGGCTGCGCTACTTGGCGCGCGGAGGCTGCTGATTTTGCGCAGCCTTGGGTGCGCCGACCCTGTATTTTATAACATGCGCGCGGCAGCATGCACATGTTATAAAATCGGGAGTAGATTTGTTCGCGCCGGTTTGCGTGAACAAATCTATTCCCACGCGCACCTTTTAAAATCTACCCCAGAGTGACAAGCCATAATAGGGGATCAATGGGTTGAATTATAAGTTCGGGCGGCATGGTAAAAATGTATAGCAAAACTAATTGTCTTACAAAAAATGTGGTTTATTTTTTGGTATGCCCATGTAATAAAATATATGTGGGTCACACATCGCGCAGCATAAAAACAAGACTAACTAAACACAAAAGTTGCATCAAAACCGCAAAGATTCAAGCCCCAATGGTAGTTCTCTGCCTAGAATACAAACACAGTTTCAGTGATTAAAGAACATTTTGTCGAGTCACCTTTTAAAAGTAGCTTCTCAATATTGTTAAATCATAGAGAGCAATTTTGGATATTCCATCTAAAACTATCTCCCCACATGGGCTGAATTTAGAAGTCGAATAGTATTCACTGATTTGAATATTCTAATTAAAAAAAAAAAGGTACATATACTGGAATTGAACACCTCAGTTTCCAGTCTACCTTTGGCGGCAAATGAAAAAAACTCTGTGTGCAGGTAAACGCTGAACAAAAAACAGGGCTGTCGTGGTTTTGTCTATTTAATTTTATGAGCTAACTATAAGTCTTATCTACTTTTATCCATAGCCATCACTTGATCATTAATTATAAAGGATGTGTTGAGATTATGAAATAGTCCCCTGAAAAAGGCACACAAAACACGGGGGGTTCTCTTTGGACTTATGGGAACTCTTCTAGAGGGAAACACTACAGTTAAATGCCTTCCAGGATCATCGGCGGGCAGAAATGCTATTCAGATAGTCAAAACAATCAAAGAAGAAAACAAAGATTCTAAAGCTGATATTATCATCCATCTGGGAACCAATGACCTTGCTAGTAACAGCATCCAAGCAGTACAGAGAGATTTTCAGTCACTAGTGAAGCAGATTAGTCTCATGGCAACAACCATTACCTTTTCAGAAGTGTTCCCTGTTCATGGAAAGGGGAAGGAGAGGCTAAGCCGTATTGATAACTTCAATGTATGGCTCAAATCCTGGTGTAAAGAAAAATGTTTTGGATATATAAAAAACATGTAGATATAGTATACTTGGATTTTCAGAAGGTGTTTGACAAAGTTCCTCATGAGAGGCTTCTAGGAAAAGTAAAAAGTCATGGGATAGGTGGCAATGTCCTTTCGTGGATTACAAACTGGCTAAAAGACAGGAAACAGAGTAGGATTAAATGGACAGTTTTCTCAGTGGAAGGGAATGTACAGTGGAGTGCCTCAGGGACTCCACTGTATTGGGACCCTTACTTTTCAATATATTTATAAATGATCTGGAAAGAAATACGATGAGTGAGATAATCAAATTTGCAGATGACACAAAATTGTTCAGAGTAGTTAAATCACAAGCAGATTGTGATAAATTGCAGGAAGACCTTGTGAGACTGGAAAATTGGGCATCCAAATGGCAGATGAAATTTAATGTGGATAAGTGCAAGGTGAGTTAACATACATAGTACATAGTACATAACATATTTACAGATAATTCAGGGGGGGTCAAGGGGTGAATGGGGAGTGGGGCTAATCCGGGAAGGCCTGGTGCAAAACATGGCTATTCCACCAGGCCTTCCCGGATTAGCCCCCCCCCCCCCAATTCACCCCTTGACCCCCCCTGAATTATCTGTAAATATGTTATGTACTATGTACTATCATTTTCAATTTTCGTAAATATTTACATATCCCTGGCTCCTCCTCATAGCCCCTATTCTATTGTTTATTGTTCTCATGTTTCCCCCTCCTTGTTCAATGTAATTTCTACCTTTCGTTATGATGTAAACCGATATGATGTGTATTTTAATGTCGGTATAAAAAAGCTGTTAAATAAATAAATTAAATAAATCAAATTTGCAGATGACACAAAATTGTTCAGAGTAGTTAAATCACAAGCAGATTGTGATAAATTGCAGGAAGACCTTGTGAGACTGGAAAATTGGGCATCCAAATGGCAGATGAAATTTAATGTGGATAAGTGCAAGGTGATGCATATAGGGAAAAATAACCCATGCTATAATTACACAATGTTGGGTTCCATATTAGGTGCTACAACCCAAGAAAGAGATCTAGGCGTCATAGTGGATAACACATTGAAATCGTCTGTTCAGTGTGCTGCGGCAGTCAAAAAAGCAAACAGAATGTTGGGAATTATTAGAAAGGGAATGGTGAATAAAACGGAAAATGTCATAATGCCTCTGTATCGCTCCATGGTGAGACCGCACCTTGAATACTGTGTACAATTCTGGTCGCCGCATCTCAAAAAAGATATAATTGCAATGGAGAAGGTACAGAGAAGGGCCACCAAAATGATAAGGGGAATGGAACAACTCCCCTATGAAGAAAGACTAAAGAGGTTAGGACTTTTCAGCTTGGAGAAGAGACGACTGAGGGGGGATATGATAGAGATGTTTAAAATCATGAGAGGTCTAGAACGGATAGATGTGAATCGGTTATTTACTCTTTCGGATAGTAGAAAGACTAGGGGGCACTCCATGAAGTTAGCATGGGGCACATTTAAAACTAATCGGAGAAAGTTCTTTTTTACTCAATGCACAATTAAACTCTGGAATTTGTTGCCAGAGGATGTAGTTAGTGCAGTTAATATAGCTGTGTTTAAAAAAGGATTGGATAAGTTCTTGGAGGAGAAGTCCATTACCGGCTATTAAGTTTACTTAGGGGTAGATTTTAAAAAATAGCGCGATCGCGTACTTTTGTTCGCGCACCAGGCGCAAACAAAAGTACGCTGGATTTTATAAGATACGTGCGTAGCCGCGCCCCAGGAACGCCCCCAGGCCGGCGCCACGCCCCCGGGCCCCGCCCCCAAATGCTGCGTCATTTGGCGACGCCCCCGATACGCCCACGACACGCCCCTTTTTAAAAGCTCCGGGACTTACGCACGTCCCGGGGCTCTGCGCGCACCGGCAGCCTATGCAAAATAGGCGCGCCGGCGCACGAGGGCCCTGCTCGCGTAAATCCAGCCGGATTTACGCGGGCAGGGCATTTAAAATCCACCCGTTAGAGAATAGCCACTGCCATTAGCAATGGTAACATGGAATAGACTTAGTTTTTGGGTACTTGCCAGGTTCTTATGGCCTGGATTGGCCACTGTTGGAAACAGGATGCTGGGTTTGATGGACCCTTGGTCTGACCCAGTATGGCATTTTCTTATGTTCTTATATTGGGGGCTGGGGCCGTGTATGGAACAGAAAAAAAATTCTTTGTCAAAGATGGCATCCATCTGTCTGTGGAGAGAAAAAGGTTCCTAATACTATTAATGTTAATATAATTTCTCTCCTCATTATCACTCTGTCTTGTTACCATGTTATAATGTAAAATAGGGTGGACCTCGTCCTATTCCCTGTTACCTGTAAACTGATGTGATATCTCGATCGAATGTCGGTATATAAAAGAAAATAAATAAATAAATAAAAAATAAACTAAGAGATAAATGAAAATCCTATGTCATAAGGCATTTAAACTAGATGACTGAGGTGACAGTAGGACATTAGAATCACCCCCAAAATACAAATGCAATAAAAAACGGCAAAGTGGATAACAAAAGTCAGCTGAATAAGTCACAAAGAAAGCCCAAGAAAAGCATTAACCTGTACCCGAATAGCTGGAAAGCTATGAGCACAAATGCTTGTAGTTTGGCAATAAAATCCCAGACCTGCAAGCCCTAATGGTGGAAGCGGACTTGGACATTGTTGCTGTCACAGAGACGTGGTTCACGGATTCACATGATTGGGATACTACCATACTGGGATATAACTTATTAAGGAAGGACAGAGAGGACAGAAAAAGGGGAGGAGTGGCGTCAAAAAACAATATCCAAGCATCCAAGCTGCAAGGAAGATGGGGCAAAGAAGAAGCATTATGGGCCGTCCTAAAAAAAGATGATGGGGCACCCCTTTTTATAGGCGTAGTTTACAGGCCTCCAAATCAAATGGAAGTACTAGACAGAGATCTGGTTGAAGACATCCAAAAGATGGGGAAGAAGGGAGAAGTGGTGATTGTTGGAGATTTTAATCTATCGGACATAGACTGCAGGATCCCTTCTGCGGAATCTAACAGTAGTAGAGAGATAGTGGATGCCCTGCAAGGGGCTCTGTTCAAACGAATGGTAATGGAGCCTATGAGGGACGGAGCTATACTCGATATACCCAGGTAGAGAGTCCATCAAGCTAGGTTGAGAGAACCTTGCCCAAATCTCATCTTGGAGTGAGTTTCCTCACTCCGAAGGCCAGCAAATCTTCACAAGAGACCACTGTTCTGTTCGTAGGTGTCACGTAGAATGTCAAAGTGGCCCCTAACCCCCTACACACTTACCTAATCCCCACCTCGAGTTACTAGGTGGGCCTACCCTAGGGATACAAATACCTGCTATGGACCATGCTATTATGGCCAGTCTCTCTCTCACTCTCTCTCTCCTTCAAATTGTCTGAAATAAGTCTTACAGGACACATCGCAAATGGCAATGAAACCTCACCACATGGTCACAGCTGCTATCGCACAGCCTAACACATCTGAAAGAGGTGTTGTTAAAATCAGCATTATGGCTGTGCAATAGCTCTTCACAGGCAGACTAACCCAGCCCAAACTCCTCCTGTTTTTGGAATTTGCATCGCACCATACGATATGGTGCGATCGCATGCGGTACACACGTTTTCGCATGCGATAAGCCCTTAACGCATGCAAAAACGCCTTACCGCATTTTGATAAATGACCCCCTAAGAGGATAATAACAGAACTTCAATAGCAGGGGTAACTTTTGGAGTAAGCATCATTTATACCAACTATCTAGGGAGTCATACAGAGGTCGTGCTACTAGCTTCAGGTTGTTGAACCACATTAGTACTCAGAAAGAGTTAATTGAGAGGGCAGGAAAAAATATATGAGAAATCTTTATTTTTAACATAACACAAGGAAATTTTAACAAGAAAAAAAGCCCCAATTTGTAATACTCTTGGTCTAAGTTTCCTCTTCATCTGGGTTTGTCTTGACACATCCGGAAAACCCCTGAAGAATAATCGAGGACCCAATCACGTTCTGGTTCCAGAACAAAAGTCACTGCCATTGTTGCAGGTTCCAACTGATCACTGTCTGAGGTCTCCAAGATCTTAGATATGTCCAGCTTAGATAGTTCTAATGATTTCATATCTTGGGAACTTAGTTGGACATCATTTCCCTTTTGGAAGGGAGGCAAGTAATATGACTTAGACAGTGGAGGAACCACCCAGTCTGGTATCTTTAGCACCTCAGTCAAATATCTTTTAAAAATATCCTTTGGGGGTATATGAGGCACTTTAGGAAAATTAACGAAACAGATTATTCCCACTTACGGAATTCTCCAAGTTCTCGAGCTTATTTTGTAACAGTTGATTCTCTTTTATTAGAAATTTCTGAGTGGATTTAACATATCCTGGTCTTGTTTCATTTCCTCAATTTGCTGAGACATAGTGATTTTAGAAATTTCCGGTAATTGTATCTTAGTTTCATTATTGTTACATTTCAACATCAAATGATTTCATTGCATTGTAATAAAAGTACCAAGGCCTTCGATGGCTTTCAAGATGGACTCAAGCATTATGTGAGAGGGTCTTAGCAGAGTAAACTGCTTGGAAATATTTGAGGCTTCCAAAACTGGAGTTGGGTAAGATAGAAGGCTTCCTACCTCTGTCTTCTGACTGCTCATGGCTGGCGAACCAACAAACATTCTGGAAGAATCCCCATTGGCTTCGGCACCCTCACTTCTCAGAAGCACACTCCCTGCCCACTGCCAGAGGCTATCGACGTCATCAGTCAGCACCCATTCCGTCCATGCTTACAGGTTATGGCAGGGTTTGTTGGAGCTATCCTTTCGATTAGGGGTTTATTCTATTGTAATTCAAGAACTTGTAGTTGTGTTTTTCTTGATGCATAGATAAATCAGAACTACAGGTCCCTGCATGCAAAGGGGTAAAACCAGGACTGGATCAACCTGTCCTGTAAATCTGGAGCCAGTTGGTAACCCTAATGGAGACAGAATCTGAGGGCAGCTACGGACTGGAAGGCCCATCCTGTCTGTCTTCTTTATTTCTAGGTGCAGATCCCGGAAATCTCTAGCTGTCCCCTCACTTTATTAGCATTAGGGATACTTGGTGCTTAGCCAGTGCTTTCTGTTCTGTTCTCACATTTGTTTCCCACCTTTCTCCAAACAGACACAAAGCAGCTTTTATCATAACACTGGTAAGCATAATAAAGATGCACAATATCCTAAAACAATTTAAATATAATAAACACAGTTTCACTAACGTTACCATCCTAACCCACTTCCAGCCACCCTCAGTTTCCTCCTGCTCTTTTTGGGCTTCCAGCACCATGAGGACCGGAGCCCATGAGGATACAGTGGCACGAGCCTTCATTAGCACCTACCCAGCCACTGATAGAAACAGAAATGACAGCAGAAGAAGACCAAATGGCCATCCAGTCTGCCCAGCAAGCTTTCACACTTGTTTTTTTTTTTTCTCATATTTATCTGATTACTCTTGGCCCTTAGCTTTTGGTTCTATTTCCCTTCCATCTCCGCCATTAATGTAGAGAGCAGTGCTGGAACTACATCTAAGTGAAGTATCTAGTTTAATTGGTTAGGGTTAGTAACCACTGCAATAAGCAAGTTACTCCCACGCTTGTTTACCCAGACTATGTAATTCAGTCCTTGTTGGTTGTCTGAATATAAATCCACTTTTCTTCATTCCCCCTGCCATTGAAGCAGTGAACTGCGCTGCATATGTATTTCAAGTGAAGTAACAGGCGTAATTGATTCGGGGTAGTAACCGCCGCAATAAGCAAGCTACTCCCATGCTTATTTGTTTACCCAGACTATATAATTCAGTCCTTGTTGGTTGTTGTCTGAATATGATCCTTGGCCTGCAGTGACAGAGAATGGCCAATGGAGACCCTAATCACAGCCACCAGGTGTCACTGTTGTGATGATTGTGCAGTTCCTCCGGTCTCAGGCCGGCTTGAGTGGACCAAGAATTAAAACTAGGTTTTATGCACGGCAGTGCACAGCACTGTCACTGAGCCACCAGGCCAGTGCCTGCTTTTCTAGTAACTAATATTCTGTTTGGTGTGCTGAGATGCTAGCCCCTCTATATATATGTATATATATTATTTTTTTACACTTTTTAAATTAAATTCAGAAGGATGTTAAAGTTTTCAAGAAGGATTTCAAAACCTGGTTATTCAAAAAAGCTTTTGAACTAGTTTAATCATTGTCAATGTGGAAAAATGTATGGCATAAATAATCTGGAATAGAAACAATCTCTGCTATTTTAGCAGTTTTTTTGTAATGTTTTTTTTGTATTTATGCAGAATGATTTTTATTATTTTATAAAAATATAACAGAAGGAAAGTGGTGTGGTTCTGAGCCACTCTCTGATATACGAATTGACAAAGAATACATAGATTCCATGTTCCCCCCGAGACCACCCTCCCTCCCCCCCTCCCCCCCCCCCAGTTACCCAAACAACCTTGCAGAGTCCAGGGTCCACTTATGAAGGCATAGGCATTCGTCAAGCAGAAAAGATAAAGAAACTCAGTGCAAGAAATTCAAGAAGCAGTTACTCATTTAGAACAGAACTACGGCCACGCTGTGGAAGAGATTGTAATTAGGCATCCCACACGTCTAGAAAACGCTTTCTGTGGCGTGGAGAAAGTCGTATTGCTGCCGCATCCAGGAGCATCATTCGATGAAAACAGTTGCGCCAGGTCCAATACGAAGGAGGAGACAAGTCTCGCCAGTGCAATAAAATAACTTTCTTCCCCACTAAACATGCCTTACGAATTAGCAAGCGGGTTCCCATACCACGAATGCATAATGGAGAAATGCAACCACAGAGAAGCCAGGGGGGGGACACAGGAATAGAGACCCCCAATAAAGCCTCCAGGTACCAAACCAGTTTAACCCACAGATTATGAATAGTGGGGCATTCCCAAAAAGCATGGGACAATGTGCCCCTTGCGTTCCCACAATGCGCACAGGCTGGGGACAGGGAGATTCTAAGATGAAAGGCCCCCTGTGCCGAAATGTAGCTCCTGCGCAAAAATTTGTATTGCATTTCTCTAAAATATGAATTCACCGAGATTTGGGAAATCCGCTTGAAACAGGCTTTAATTATATACACAGTAATCATAAAGACCCCATCTCCATTCCATCTGTCAACCAGAATAGAACAAGTGTCCACAACAGTCAACTGTTTGAGGCTCTTATAATATTGTGACAGTGAAGCACCTGCTCCTTTTCAAATGAAAAAATAGTATCTAGGGCATGGAAATGAGAGGCCTGCCGAACGGAGGAGGGGAGAGAGCCCACATAATGCTGCAATTGCAAAGAAGGAAATACCTCTGTAATAGATATGCCATAGTGCTCCCGAAGGTTGGAAAAAGACACGATTGTACCTCCCGGAGTCAGAACATGACCCAACAGATGGATACCCTTAGCATGCCATCTCTGATATGCTACAGTTTGGGAGCCTGGGGTAAAATCCGGGTTCCCCTGGACGGGCAAACAATAGGTGCAGATGCGTGGGATCCGAAATAAACGCGTGAGTCGAACCCAGGAGGTCCGAATGGGTCTGGTGAGAGCATTCTGCACCAAAAAAGTGGGCAGTGCTGCAGCCGGGGCCTGCAAAACAAATTTAAGAGAAAAGGAGGTAGCCAATTCTACATCTGCTGATAGACTGATGACAGTGGATTTATCCAACAACCAATCTCTCATCAGGCGAAGATTGCTAGCTAAATTATAAAGAGCTAAATCAGGAACTCCCAAGCCCCCCCTACCCCAACGCTCACGCATCCATGCCAGCGGGACACGAGACTTCCCCCCCCCTCCAGTAGAAGCGACGCTGTGCCCTGTCCAGCTGTCTTAGCTCCACCATGCGTAGGTGCAGGGGCAAATTCTGAAAGAGGTATAATCACTTGGGTAACATGGTCATTTTGAAAAGGTGGACTCTGCCACCCAGTGATCGGGGTAAACGAGCCCAAGTGATCAATTTATCCTGAGTGTACTTTAGCAGGGGGGTCACATTAAGTTTGTATAAATGGGAAAGCTCACAGGGCATGACAATTCCAAGATAAGTAAATGAGGCCCCCGCCCATTTAAGGGGGAACTCATCTCCCCAGTCAGTTACCAAAGAGTCAGGGAATGCCAAGGCCGCCGATTTGTCTAAATTTAATCAAAAACCTGAAAAAATCCCATAGGCCCAAAAAATCTGGATAAGAGAAGGGAGAGACTTCTGGGGATCCGTGAGAAATACTAATATGTCGTCCGCGAAGGCGGCATACTTAAAAGTGGACGACTGGAGACGCAGCCCCTTGATTGTTTTTGCCAATTGTATTTTTTGCAGCAAAGGCTCAAGCTGAAGGACAAACAAAAGAGGAGAAAGAGGGCAGCCCTGCCGGGTTCCCCTAGTAATCGTAAAGACCTCAGAGGAGGAGCCGTTCGCTATGACAGTAGCTTCTGGAGCCTGGTAAAGAAGGCGTACCACATTTAAAAACAGGCCCTCAAACCCCATTTGTCGTAAGACCCAAAAAAGATAGCCCCATTCCACCCTGTCAGCGTCAAAACTAACAGCGAGGAAGGGGGCCTCCATCTGCTGGCACACTGTCATAGCCGCCAGGACTTTACGTATATTAGTCAGGGCGTATCTCTTTCATATCAAGCCCACCTGGCCTGGATCCACCAGAGAAGTAAGTATAGCAGACAGGCGATCCGCCATAACTTTAGTCAATATCTTTTGATCAAAATTCAATAGGGAAATAGGTCGGTAGGATTCAGGCGCTAAGGATGAGTAATGTTAGCCGAGTTAATATGGGCTGGGAAGGACCCACTAGTAGCTAGGGCAGCAATGACCTGAACCAAGGGGGGCCCCACTAGGTCCGAGATACACTTATAAAATTCTGCGCCATATCCATCCGGCACAGGAGCCTTAAAAGCTTTAGCACCTTGAATAACTGATGTCACCTCAGTTAGCATAACCGGGTGATTCAGGAAGGTCTGATGATCCTGGGTCAGGTGGGAAAGGCGCAACTGCTCACAGAACTGTCTAAATATTAGACTTTCATAAGACGCTTGTCAGCACTTTTTCAAACAAAGATATGACTCAGAATTTTAGAACAAATATAATTTTAATATTTCATATCTTTGGAAGAATAGGAGCTATCCTTCAAGATGGGCATAGCAACGCTGTGTCTTGTAATCTCTAGTACACGCTGTTATTTTATAGAAAATGCTTGTGAGAGGATCCTTCACCAATTTGTCAATGTCATAACCTAATCTCCTCTACCCTGAGAAAACTCCTCCCACCATAAAAAGTTCCTTTATCAACATGGCTTTGATGCACTTTGTTCCTTCTGATCTTCTGTGTTTTGTAAATAGATAGTAGGTCTGTGTTCTGAATAGATAGTAGGCCTGAATTCTGTTGTTGGTGCCAGACCTCTAATTAAAGCTGTAACCTCTGGGAATTTTCAGTTCACCTGGCTTCTGTCAGTCCACCTGCTTCTTTCAATGAGATAGGAATCTGTGAGAACCAAGCTTCTATTTTGGTTTCTGTGAGAACCAAACTTATATTATGGTCCTTGTATTATGATTTAAATATTGCCATTGATGCCCTCCTGGCCTTTAATTATAGGCTTTACAGAGCCTACAGGTTTCCCAGATCTTCCACATTCTTGAGTCTGAGGTGGTCAGAAGTTCACTGTATCTTAACAGTTTCAGTGTGAATCAGCCAGCTGAGGATTCTGGGACTGGCTGAATGAGCCAAAGTTCTGAACCATCATATCAGAACTGGGCACATGCAGCAGGGTCCCAGTGCTCAGAGGTATAAAGGGCACTGTAAAAATCTCGAAATTGGTGTAAAATATCATCTGTGGCAGTGAGAATACGACCCGTCGGGGAGCATAGAGCTGGGATATATCTGGACCCGCGAGCCGTGCGAACCAGGTTAGCAAGCATTTTACCCGCTTTATTACTATGCTGGTAAAGCTTGTAAAGCTT
Organism: Rhinatrema bivittatum; assembly: GCF_901001135.1. Classification (NCBI taxonomy): domain Eukaryota; kingdom Metazoa; phylum Chordata; class Amphibia; order Gymnophiona; family Rhinatrematidae; genus Rhinatrema; species Rhinatrema bivittatum. The sequence continues at coordinate 50,398 of NW_021821393.1, read as the reverse complement.
GCCCTGTCCGCATTTTATTCACACTTATCTTTGGACCTTGGTTTAACAAAAGTCTTATTCAGTTCCTCATGTACACTCACCCATTGTAATTGTGCATACTATAATCCAATTTACATAACCTTTACCAGTACACGATACCCTCTTCTTTCAATTGTATAAACTCTCCCATCAAGTTCCCTGTCCCAGTCCCCTGGACTGTATCATACCATAGACTGTTCAGTTTAAGTTCCTTGTACCAGCTCTTGCATTCACTTGTTTTTATGTGCTAGCTGTATCAGTTCTTGTATTCACTTGTTTCATGTACTGCCTTTGAGCGAAGTTGTAGTTTCTTGTAAACCGGGGTGATCGGTATCACATACAGGAACTTCGGTACATAAAAGTTAAAAATAAATAAAAAAATAAATACTGATAGTACAGAAAACTCTTCTGAGCCTGCTGATGCAAGAGTATTAAACTCCCCCTGGATCGACGAATATTGTACCCGAGCCCCATGAGAATTATCATGGTTCAATAAGTCCTTGGCCCTGTTCAATTTAGCTGTTAAGGTCAAAATTCTGTGGTCAATAGCCTTTTTCCGATGAGCCATATAGGAAATAATGTCGCCCCTTAACACCGTCTTGGCAGTGTACCAAAACAATATCGGGGTCTCCACATGTTGGGCATTTAAGGTGGTAGAATCCAACCAGCGGGCTTGCAAGTACTCCTGAAATTTAACATCATTAGCAAGATAAAATGGAAAATGCCACCGAAAGGTGGTAGGGTGACGATTCCCAATCTGCAACTCCAGACACACCGGGGCATGATCAGAAATTATAATTTCCACAATGGTCACCGCCCCCACCTGAGATAGGCTGTGTGCACTAATAAGGAAATAATCAATGCGAGATAAGGTGTCATGAGCACGAGAGATATGGGTGAAATCCTTTTCGCCCGGGTGCAGGATGTGCCAGACATCCACCAAGTGAAGAGATTGTTCTAAAAAGGAGGGACCTTTGCCAAATCCCACCCTTGAGCCCGAGGGAGAAGACCTGTCCAATTGGCCGTCTTGAATGGTATTAAAATCTCCTCCTAACAGTAAACAGTCCTCCTCATATGGTACAAGTAACTTATAGACCTCCTGATAAAAGTTGGGGCTATAGTTATTGGGAGCATATATATTACACAAAATCACCCTCGTTTGATGTAGCTCAGCCACCAATATAAGGTAGCGCCCCAGGGGGTCTTTAATGGTGGATTGAACCCGGAGGGTCCCCGGAGGGGGACACGCTTATTAATCCATATAACTACTCCTGCAGATTTGGTGGAACCAAAGGCATAATATACCTCCCCACCCCATAGTCTACTTAATTTATCATGCTCACCATCCATAAGATGAGTTTCTTGTAAGAATGTGATATTCGCACGCTTGCATTTAAGAAGGGAGTGAATCTTGGACCTTTTAATAGGTGAGTTTATCCCACAGACATTCCAAGTAACTAGACCAGTAACATTACTAGAGAGATATCAAATGTAGATCTTCCAAGAAAGAACCAAGCAAACTCTTTTGCAGTGGAGGTCCTCCCAGCCGGGACCTCCAACCACTTAACAGTAAAGGACTGAGTGAGATATCCAGAATCAAAGAACAGACCTGATGAAAAGTTGCCAAGTGGACCCGAACCCTACATCCCCGAAACCCCAAACCCCCAACTATCCCAATAACACCCTGTTGCGATCCTGCCCGCGAGGAGCGCGGGCAGGATCTTACCCCATGCGGGCAGTTGGGCCGCTGATGCTGTTTTCTTTGCGGCAGGCCACCGCCGCCGGGTCCCTTCCTGGCTGCCTCCAGCCCTGCGCGGCAGGGTCGGGCCACTGGGAGCTCCTTCGGGCGGCTGGGCCAGCTGCCACCGCTCCGGTGTTCCCCGACGCGCTGCAGGCTTCCCGGGGTCTTCAGCCGGCAGGGAGGACATCCCTGCCGGTGCCTGCAGTTTCTTCAGCTCCCTGCAGCCAGCCTCTGACTCCGGCCTGCTTCCGACTCCGCTTCAGCCTACAGCCTGCTTCAGACTCCGGTTTGCTTCTGACCCCGCTTCACCCACTGCCTGCCTCTGTCTCCGGTTGCTACAGACTCCGCAGCCGCCCGCTGCTCTGCCTTTAGCCGGCCCTCGGCCCTGTGCAGCCGGTTTCCTGCCTTCCTGCTTCAGTCTTCGCGGCTGGGAGCCGCTAGCAGCCTGACTCCTTTCCACCTTCACAGCAGCCCTGCTCCGCGGCCTGCCTGACTCCCTTGGATTGTCCACGTGGTCGGGAGGACGCCGTCAGCTTCCAGCCTGCCTCTTCAGCTTCTTAGGGCGCGGGCGCGCGCCCCTCTACTCCTCTTCAAGGGCCAGCTAGGTATGGTCCCCTGCTGGCTCCTCCCAGGGCGTTGTCATCATCAGCCCTACTAAAGGGCCCAGCTTCCAGTCTAACGTTGCCTTCGCAAGGAGTAGGTCACTCCTGAGATCCTCGTTCCAGGAGCTGCCTTGAGTTCCAGCCTTCTGCAAGGTCCAGTGTTACTCGTTCTCTGTTGGAGCTCCTCGTCTCGTCTGATGTTTACCTGCTGTTCCAGTCCTGATGTCTGCTTGATGTACCAGCCCTGATGTTTGCCTGTTCCTGTTCCTGCCCTTGGCCTGTCTTCCAATCCGATCCCATGTTCCAGTCCAGTTGATGCCTTTGCCTTGCCTTCGGCTGCCGGTGTGCAGCAATCCCTGCTTCAGGCTGCCGGTGTGCAGCATACTCTGCTTCAGGCTGCCGGTGTGCAGCAATCCCTGCTTCAGGCTGCCGGTGTGCAGCAATCTCTGCTTCAGGCTGCCGGTGTGCAGCAAACCCTGCTATAGACTGCCTGGTGTGCAGCTACCTGCCTTACCCCGTTCCTGAATCTCCTGAAAGCTAGCACCTCGTTCCTGTTTTTCAAGATGTCCTGGTGCCTCGCGGCAAGCCATGTCGTGGTCCGTGACCAGCCCCATGGGTGGGCTGAGTAGGGCGCTTCGTGATGCAAGCCTTGCACCTCGTTCCTGAGTCTGTGGGAAAGCCTTACCCTGTTTCTGAATCTCCTGAAAGCTAGCACCTTGTTCCTGTTCTTCAAGATGTCCTGGTGCCTCGCGGCAAGCCATGTCATGGTCCGTGACCAGCCCCATGGGCGGGCTGAGTAGGGCGCTTCATGATGCAAGCCATGCACCTCGTTCCTGAATCTGTGAGAAAGCCTTACCCTATTCCTGAACTCTCTGAAAGCCTGGTATCCTGCGGCAACCCCTGTCGTGGTCCGTGACCAGCCCCACGGGCGGGCTGTGTAGGGCGCTCCATGTTGCCAGTCTCGTACCTCGCCCTAGAGTCTCCTGTATGCATCATACCTCGTTCCTGACTCCACGTCTTCACCTTCAGTACCTTGCTTCTGAGTCTATGTCAGCACTTCCAGTACCTTGCTTCTGAGTCTACGTCAGCTCGTCCAGTACCTTGTCTCTGAGTCCACGTCTACACTTCCAGTACCTTGCTCCTGAGTCTACGTCAGCACGTCCAGTACCTTGTCTCTGAGTCCACTTCTACACTTCCAGTACCTTGCTCCTGAGTCTACGTCAGCACGTCAGTACCTTATCTCTGAGTCCACATCTACACTTCCAGTACCTTGCTCCTGAGTCTACGTCAGCACGTCCAGTACCTTGTCTCTGAGTCCACGCCTGCACTTCCAGTACCTTGCTCCTGAGTCTACGTCAGCACGTCCAGTACCTGTGCCTGAGTCTACGTCTGCACTTCCAGTATCTCGTTTCTGAGTCTCGTCTGCATCCATGTTCCAGTCCTCGCTGCCCTGGCCTCCATCCGGCCTGCCGCTTCATGCCGTACCCCTGCAGCAGGTCCGAAAGGGCTGGGAACGGTCAGAGGACTGTTCACAAGACCAACATAGCGTTGTTGGGTCTTCTGAAGCGTGCAGGCTCGGAGGAGGGCCTGTCTTCCAGTCTTCTCTCCAGCTTGCTCCCGTATAGCCCATGCTCGGGCATGCCACGCCTCCCGCGGCACCTCTTCAGACTCTCTGGCGTCGAGCCGCAGCCCAAGGGCACACACCTCTCCCAGGAGTGTGATCGCTCTCAGAGCGCTCCGCAACACCCCCCCCCCATAGCCTCACAAACCCATCTGCGATGACTTCTCCCTGATTTAACCTGGAGAACACTGCCATGCTGGCATATCCCACCCCCCCACCTCACCCCCATCTGCATCGACATTCAACAAACAACAACAGCAGATTAATTATGAAAATCTGTCAACAAATTAGACAACTTGTAAACAAATGTAGTCAGATTAGCCAAGCAACAGCCATGAGACAAGAACAATAGACCATGGCTCATTGGAGGCATATGAACAATCATAGGCGCATGAACTATGAGGGATATAAACAATTATAAACCCACATATCCTCCTGGATGGTGCACATAAAATAAAGCCACACAATGTTGAAAGAGCAGTGTACAAGCTAGAGACCCAGCGAACAGAATAGACTGTAAGCAAAAAAATAGGCTTGTAAATAGTCCCCACAGTGTAGAAAAAGACAGAAATACAACAACAAAGGAGTAACAAATAAAGGAGATAATCACTGTCCAAAGAGCCCTGCAATGGCTACCAGCCAGTCTGTGAAAGGGCCTCTCGCTGGATCCACAAAAAGGAAAATCAAGAAACAGGCCAAAAAGTTCCTCAGGAGAAACACGTGGATGTAGCTTAAAATAGAAGAAATCCAGACAAGGGGAGAAACCCCCCGGCCATGTTGGGCTCCATCTAGCAAGACTGGAGAAAGAAAAAAACAAATAAACCACTTATGTAATAATGCATAATCCAGTCCAGTAAAACATAAAGCCAAAGCCAAAGAAAAGGCTGTAGTCTGCCTGAACGGTAAAAAACGATGTCCAGAAAAATGAGAGACAGCCAGGTTTCAGATCCAGGCGAGTTCCGCAACACTCACCACTGGTGCAGTGGCTCATCTGCGAGGTGAAGCAGATTTAGATCCAGAAACAGCAGATCCTGGCTCCTGTAATACAGATCTGGCCTCCTGGGGCGAAGTATACCAGGTTACTCCGGCTTCAGTCGCCACCTTTATACGGGCCGGGTATATCAGGGAGGCCCGGATCCCCTGCGCCAGCAACTGGGAGCAAATAGGAGCCATGGTTCGCCTCTGAGCCGCCACAACAGCAGAGAAATCCTGAAAAATAAGCACCCTATGATTTTCATAGTGGAGTGCCCGGCCCTTCCGCACGGTAGTCAGAATTTCCTGTTTATGTGCGAAATTGAAGATTTTTGCCACCACTACTCGCGGCTTCGGGGCATTGGGCCTCTGGACACCCAGCCGGTGAGCTCGCTCAATTCGCAGGTGACCATGCGCTGAGGAGAGAGAAAGTTCCTTAGTAAGCCACAACTCAAGCAGGGCCGGGAGGGCGCGATCATCATGGGACTCGGGTAACCTAATGAACCGCAAATTAGATCTCCTGGAGCGGTTCTCCAGGTCTTCAATTTTTGCTGCATTTTTTGCTACCTCGGCCTGCAGTGCAGCTGTCACTTTGCACTGTCTGGAGGCCATCTTGCGCCTCTGACAAGCGGTTTTCGAGCTCAGCACATCGGCCCTCAAGCTTGCTCAAATTCGCTGAGATTTCCGTGACTGCCGTCGAAATTGATTTTAGCTCGGGTCCCAACGCCTCGATGACTGCCGACTTAATTTTGGCGAGCGCCGGCGCGGTGAGCTGTTCGGTGGGGCCGGCTGCGGTGGCCATGACAGGCTCCGTAGTAGAAGGCAGAGCTTCTTTCTCTTTTTCCCTGGCTGGTTTTACAGGGCGAGCCGGCATGCCCAACAAAAGAAAGCAGCACTAAAGAGGGCTTTGCCCGTGTTAATTTAAAGCCACTTAGCTGATAATTGCAATGCAGATGGGGGTCGATTTCGGAGGCCGGACGCCGAGTGAGAAGGAATCACATCCTCCTCCCTCAGTGCATCATGTGATCTCCCGTTTTTTTGTATTTTAGGCGTAGGCATGTGTATTGTTTTTAATTTATGAATGTTTGGATCTCTGTGAACTGCTGTGATAACACAGCAGCCAAAGTTCTCACTCCTGAAAAATACATAATGCATTAAAATTGAATAGTGCTGTGAAATCTAGAGGCACATGAAAGATGGGTCCAGAGCCCCAGAGAGCATAACATGTCCCTTTCTCAGGCTCCTCTGTGAAGCAGGAATTCAGTGTCTGGTTACAGGTTCAGCTCAAGTAAAATAATACCAAAGAGACCGATATTGGTACATTTATCAGTCTGACACTGAGATTATCCTGACAGAGGGGCAGATTCTATGGCAAAGCCCCTATATTTAGGGAGGATGATTTATTTATTTTTATTTTATTTCATTTATAGACCATCATTCTATAACAAATACAAGTCCATTCGAAAGCTAGTCAAGAAATATATTACCATAGTCCAGTAAAAAGGTATTGGCTTATATATTTTCTTTTCTTGTTTTATTTGTTAGCTTTTCTGTGCTTTTCAATGTAAAGCAAAAGGTAGGAAAACAATACTTACTGTATATATATATATATAAAAGTCTGTTTCTCTCAGCTAGATTTCAAACTACTGAAAATATCATAGAGAGACACTGATAGTAATTTTGTGGTAGAGATTCAGGGGCGAAATGTAGTTTGCTACAAATGATGGTTGAGGGTGTGGAAGCCACAAGGCTTATTATACAAATACCTGCTGGAGACAGAATACAGCAATTTGCCTGTGTACTTTTTTCAGTGCGCCACACCTTCAGGCCTCTGGGTGTAATCCAAAGCTTGGCTTCAAAGCTATTCACAAGGAATAATACAAAAAAAAAACCAAACACAAACATGCTGTGCCAGCTGGGACTCACAGCAGAAAAGGAATTTTAAATCTGCAAAAGTTGTTTGAAAACCCCCCCCAAAAAAACCTTTCCCTAACTTGAACCCTCCGACTCTTGCCAGCTTGACTCTCTCTTTCCCTCTCCCCAGTAAGGATACCAGAGAGAAGCAGAGGTAGTGGGAAAGAAGGCTACAGTTTGATTAAATATCACACTTTACAAGATCAAACTAGTGATGCAAATGAGGTAAAAGCCCGCCTAAACCTCTCCCCCTGATTGGACATTCTCGGTATCCAAACCAAACTCCATGTTGGGGGTTACTGTCTCCAAACCCATTGTCAAACTCGGCCACCTGAACTAGTCAGTTATCGATCCAGCAGTGAGGAAGCAACAGTAGCCTGCAGATCATCTCTTTTTGTCACACCAGAAACCGCGTCAGGTTGTTTCATTTTTCCCCTCTGTGCTGAAGAGCTAGCCAGCAAAATAAAATGTTCAGGCGTGCCGCAAGCTGTTTGAGTGAAACATGTTTCAGCATCCTGCGCCATCCTTTCCCCACGAATCGGGAGTGTGCAGCGGCTCTGGTAACTCCTATGGTCCAACCACTACTAGCAATGTTCATTTTACACTTTCTTTGTTTTAAATAATACATTTGATAATCCGCCACACATGTCACATGGAAATATCACAGTGAATTACGATAAAATAATAAAAACATTTACAAATGGAAGAAATCTTAGTCATGGAGCTAGCAGACAATCTGATCACAAATATCCACGTTAGATTAACTTTATGCTCAAGGTTTCCTGTGGTAGCACAGGGGGAGAGATTCTGTGGAGCAACTTAAAAAACCGTGCAGTACAGTAGCAGAAATGCACATACTGGTTAAATTATTTCACAGGCAAACATCTTTTGCTTGAAAAAAATGATGTAGCTTTGCAGCACTTCTTGTCAGGACAAATTATTTTCTTCTTTTTTCATTCTCTCCATTTCAGTTTTCTCCACTTTTTATACGGGAATGTTTTTTTTTTTCTCCCATTTCTGTTTCCATGACTCTTTCCTGTCACACCTCGCGCTTTCTCACTACAGCTTCTCTCTCTCCTTCCCAAATGTGCATCTTCTCTCACCTCTGTTCCCAGAGTCTCTCCTCTCCAAACTTCCTGCTGTCGCCCCCTTCTTCCGGCCCTTCATCCAGTCCACCTAGCCCAGCCTCTTCTCCCTCTCTCCCCAGGATCTCCCCAGCATGGGGCACTGAGAAGATCCGACTACAAGTTGACAGCAGAAAGAAAAGAAAGCAACGGCAGGCTGGTAGGAAAACAGCAACAAAGGGCTGGGGGGTGCCTTTCTGGCCATTGATTTGAAATACTGGGAATGGGAGAAAACAAGAGTTCCCGATAACATACCAGTAGTATTTCTAGATTTCCCAGTAGTTGACAATCCTTCCGTACCCGAGAACCCTGCTCCATGGCTTCCCCTTCCCCTGTGGTGTACCCCCTCCCTTCCATTTCACTTTCTTCACTCCCCCCTTCATTCACTCCCATCCCATCCCTCCCCTCTTTCCCTTTCACTCCCCCCCTTGCCTCTAACTCCCTCTCCCACCCTATTCCTCTTTCTCACTCAACTCCCTCCCCTTATTCACCTCAATCCTTTCCGTCTCTTACCCCATCTCTTCACTCACCGCACCCTTCCCCTCCATTTCTTCATCTCATCTTATTCCCTCCCCCTCTTTTCACTCACCCCTTCTCTCCTTTCCTCATTACCCTCATTCACTTCCTTTACTTTTCCTCCCTTACCAATTCTTCTCCTTTCCCTATACACACTCACCCGCTGCCCTTCACACTGGTGGGGCCTGGCCTCCCCACCCTGCCAGTGGCTTTGTTCCCGGGTTCTGGTGCCTCTTCTGCCTCTGGCACTTGCTGGCAGGGTTCTGGTGCCTCTTCTGCCTCTGGCACTTGCTGGCAGGGTTCTGGTGCCTCTTCTGCCTCTGGCACTTGCTGGCAGGGCCTGGCCTCCCCACCAGCAGTGTGGATCATTTGATGTGGGTCCTGGGTATCTTCTGCCTCTGGCAGGGCCTGTACTCCCCACCAATAGTGAGCATCAATGGCATGGGGGTCCAGGGCATCTTCTGGTGTGGTCCTGCCCTCCTTGTCAGCGATGTCTATCTATGGGTGTGGCCCTGGTGCGAAGTTAAAAAGAAAATCCTTTGCTCCACAGGGCAGAATCCAGCTGCATAAAGGAAAAACCTGGCAGGCCAGCCAAATGAGCTCGTCGGACCAAATTCAGCCCCTGGGCCATAGGTAGATGACCCCTAACCTAGAGCGTCAGTTTTGGGGAGTAGTACGGCAGTGGCAGGGCCATGGTGATTTCTCCTCCTTATTCTTTCTGCCTACATGAGCCAGAAGAGAAAGCTGTGCCGCATGGCCCAAAGGGGATGCTACTGCCGTGGCCGGGATCCGAAGCGTCTGCCTGCGTAGCTGGAAGAAAGGAGCAGCAGCGCTGGATTGCACTGCGGGAAAAAAAGGAGTCTCATTGGCCACACGAGAGAAGGACCAAAGGAGGAGGCTGCTGCTGTTTGTGCATGCCAGAGAGGGAGAAGACTGAGATAGCGTGTGTGAACATGTATGGGTGAGAGTGCGCCATTCAGCGTGTGTAGAGAGAGAAGGGGAGAATGTGTATGCTTTCACCACCACCACCACCACCACTATTAATCCATGATTTCAAGGCAACTGCAAAACGAAAGTTCCCAGGTACAGAAAGCAGAGGATTTTTTTAATCATTATTTATTGGGTATTATTTAAAATATCTGCCGTTTTGAAATATTTTAATTGGGTTTGGTAAATTTTTACACATTTTAAATTACTGGATGTTATTCTACTCATCAGATGTTTTGAAATATTTATTCTTTGTATTAATCCCATCTGATCAGTCTTACTTCCTCTGCTAACCATGTTTTACTTACTTACCTCCCCTTCTAACCATGCTCTACTTACTTCCTACCCTCCATACCTTTTCTCCTTTACCCCTCTATTCAAATTATGTCATGCACATCTTCTCCTCCCATGGCCCCCTAGGACCCTTTCCTCCTTTCCCTCCCACTTCTCTCTTCCCTTTTGTATAAGTCTCCTTAGCACACCCAAGCGTGTTTTCAGTTTAGTTATGTATTTAAATGCTTAATTATACATGCTCTACCACTGCAAGTCCAATTTGTAAGTCTTACTCTCTTATACCTATCCTCACATTTCTGACATATGCCGAATTGTTACTAGTTGTCTATACACGTTTCAATATGTTCGTTATGAATGCGTTTTATGTATGATGTTGGTTACATTGTAAACCGGAGTGAAGGCAGCCTGCTACACTTCGGTATATAAAAGAATCTAAATAAATAAATAAATAAATAATGTTAATTTTGAGTGATGTGTGTCGAGGGCTATAATATTCACCTTCTGAAGCACCTCTAGGCTACCATTTTTGTTTCTTTTCTAAGGCAAAGGAAAGCCCACTCACACTACAGTATTTGAAATAAAGTCTTGCCTATTGCAGCTGTGCGGTGGGTCATGGTTAAATCTGAAAGAATTCCTCCTAAGGAGAGTTTAGAGTGACTTGAGAATGGTGATTCCTAGAGTTCTGGTTTAGATGTTGACTGGTTGCCGCTTTGAAGGGTTTTGTGTTCTTTGCCCTTGTTGGGGACTATCTTACCTCCCAACTCAATGCAGGTGATCTGAGCATAGTACTAGGTAATTATAAATATCACTTGTCTTACAGTTGTTTATCAAGGGAACAATCTGCTTAATATTTATTGTTTATTTATTTATTTAAAGATTTATGTACCGCAAAATTGGGCAGAGACCTGTCCGGCTAAGCGGTTTACAAAGATAAAACAACAATAATTAAAAATTTGCAATGTAGACAAAAACAATGTACGTCATTAAAATTACACTTCAAAAGAACTACAAACATATAAATTAATCTTCAAGAACATTAAAAAACATATGGCAGTCATTTTGGTACTGTTGCAATCGAGGCTGTCAGCACTTATGAAGGATTTGTTAAGTAATATTGTAGGCTGCGGTAAAAAGTTATGTTTTTAGAGCCTTTTTGAATTCTTTAGTATTTGCTATTAAGCGAATTTCTTCTGGAATAGCATTCCAAAGGGTTGGCCCGGCAATTGAAAAAGCGCGTTTACGTGTCAGATCCAGATGTGCTAATTTTACTGATGGTATCTCCAGCATACATTTGTCCATTGAGCGTAGTTGCCTTGTGGGTTTGTAGATTCTAAGGAGGGCACAGAGCCATGCTGCGTTGTTGTTATGTAATAGATTGTGTATTATGGTTAGAATTTTATAGGTAATGTGGTAGGATATTGGTAGCCAATGTAAATATTGCAAAACCGGAGTAATGTGTTCTCTGCGAGGTGACCTTCGGCAGACATAGATATAGAGCATTGCAATAGTCTAGACTTGTTAAGATGAGGGATTGAGTCACAGAACAGAAATCAGAAGGTACTAGGAGTGGTTTTAGTTTTTTTTTAGCATATGGAGCTTTTATTGTAATTTCTTGCCCTTCAAATGTAAATGTAGCAGGTGGTTGAAATATAGAGTCTGGTACTACTGATACAAATATTAATTCTGTTTTTGAAGTATTTAATTTTAGTCTATTAATATATTTGCTGTCTTTAAGTCTCTTTTCCTCCTCTCCTCTTTTATACCCTTCAGTCTCTTTCTTCAACTGCTCCTGTCATTCCATTTCCTTTCTCTTCTATTTGATCTTTCCTGCCTTCAGTTTTGTTCTGCCTTCCACCTCTACTTCTGCATCTGCTCAAGGCCTGTACTTTGCTCATTTTCTGTCCATCTCTTCTGCCTATATCTGCTTATGTTTCTTAAATCTCATCCTCTCTCTTTCTTCCTCTGTTAGTTGAGCCCTTTGGGCTTTCTTTTCTTTCTCTCTCTCTCTCTCTCTCCTTAGTCTCTTTCCATCTCTTCTTCCTGAATCTTAAATAGAAACAGGAATGATGGCAGCTAAAGATCGCAAGGCCCATCTTGACTGCCCTTTTCCCCAATCTTGCTGCAATGACCATACTTGGTCTCTGGTTTCACTCCTGTTTTCTCCATCCCCAAGCATCCTCTTTCTCATGTTTTCTTGAATTCTGAATCTGCTCATCCTACTGAAGAAAAAGAGAAAAAAAAACCAGTGAAGCCCTATTTTGTGGCATGATGCCATCTTTTTTTATAGCCTGCAAATGCATAAAATAAGCAAACATTAGTAATGAACAGTTAGAAATCCAGCAAGTTGCCACATCTCTTGCTTTCCATCTCCCCTTTTTCTTATTTGCTTCCCTTTCCTTTCTCCCTGCTCCTCTAGCCTTCCAGCTCTTATGCATTCACCTTTCCTTCATCTCAGAGCCATAGGTGCCAGCTCTGTGGGTGCAGTGAATGCTTGGCCCCCCCCCCGATATTACGCAAACTCTTTCACTGTGTCCAGGGAAGGGTAATTTTTTGTTGGCACCCATCATTTTTAAAAGTTGGTTCCCAGTGGGGGAGTGGCCAAGATGATGCTGGTGAGAGGCGTTGGTGTGTGAAGCTCCGACAGCGTTGTTTTTTGTTCCTTTTCTGATACTGCCTGCTGTTGGTATTTGAAAGATGCCGCATACAAAACGTAAAGGCCGGGTAAGAGAGGGAGCCCCGACCCTGCTGATCCAGACAATGCTGACAGGCTTCCAACCTCAGACGGAGGTAATAACCCCGGAGTGTCCCGCTGAGCAGTTAGGTGGAGAGCAAGCACCGCTGCTCTTGAGAGATACCACGCTAAGTCCCGGGGCTCCCACAACCCCTAATCCACCAGGTGACGCTGAGACCGCTGTGGACTTTGGCTCAAGACAAGGACGGATGGCATCGCTGGAATTGAGCCCTATTGGGGAAGCTGCAACTGGAGAAACTGTGCCATCAGAGAGACCAGGAGGTTCCCTTCATTTCCTCCCCACAAGCGGAGGTTGACTTTGGCTCAGACCGAGCTGCAACCAGCGAAATAGAAGCTGGATTGGCAGTGAAGATTTCTCAGTCTCAAAGATCTCCGGAAGCTCGAGGTATTTCTCTACCGCAAGTTATAAATATAACAACTATTTTACTGAATGAAAAACCTAAAGTTGTGACTATGGAGTTAATATGGCAGGCATTAATGTCGACGCAAAAGGCTTTATTAACTTTGTCTTCAAATATAAAAGAAATGCAAACAACTTTATACAATTTGACCCCAGAAATAAACAAACATACTGTCAGTTTGATGAAAGTGGATGAAGAAATAAACCAGATAAAGCAAGTACAGTCTTCTATAATTCAAGGAGAATTTATGTTGGGGAAAAAGGTGGAAAATATAGAGAACTCTCTTAGGTATAATAACAAGACCGACCAGAAATCAATACCTAGCCACCCTAAGCACACCCTCGCTCAAACTGCACAACCTTGCCTCAACAAAAGCTCGTTCGCTTTCTTTAGCCGCTCCCGCCCTATGGAATTCTATGCCAGTTAGCCTATGCCAGGAAGTCTGCACAAAGAAATTCAAGCAGAAACTTAAGACCTGGCTGTTTAAACTGGCATACACTGACACTGGCTAAACACCCCACTGGCTAAACACCCCACTGGCTAAACACCCCCCTGAACCTCTCTAGCCCTCACCTCTCATTCCTCACCCTCTCTATGTCCCGCTCCCCCCCACCTTTTCCCCGTCCCCTTCCCCCCCCTTTTATTGAACCTATCCTTAACCCTATCTCCCTCCCTGTACATACCCTCTGTAAATACTATAAATATTGTAATTTAAGCTCACGTTAATCGCCTTTAAGCTAAGTTTAAGTGTTCTCATCTATCTGTATAAGTTACCTGTTTTATATGACTAGTTCCCTGTAAAGCGCTACCATGCCAAGTTCATGTTTCATGTAAACCGATGTGATGCTCAGAGTGTATGTCGGTATATAAAAACTTCCAAATAAATACATAAATAAACCTAAGGATATTGAATTTCCTGAAGTGTAAAATGATTTCCCCGAAAGAACAACTAAAGAATTATTTTCAAGAAATCTTATTATCATCGGATATGTTGCCAAAGATATTGAAGGCATATTTTTTTTACCAAAGAAGAAAGAAGAACAAGCAAATGGAAATTTATTACAAGAGGGAGTGTCATTAAATGTGACTGAGTTAATAGAGTCTTCCTATAGATCTCAAATAGAAACGCGAGGGACTTTATTGGTGAAATTTCAGTCATCGGAAGATAGAGATGATATATTAAAATTATACTTAGGTAAAAGATCCTGTTTATATCTAGGGGAAAAATTATGGGTATACCCCGATGTCTCTAAAGAGACCCAGACAAGACGTAAAAAATTTCTAGTGCTTGCAAACCAGGCTAGCACCTTCGGGATTCAGATAAACATTAGATTTCCTTGTAAATGTATAATGAAAGTGAATGGAGTAAGATTTGTTTTTATGAACCTGAACAGATAGAGAAATATTTAGAGAGCAGCAGGAGTCATGAGACAGAGCAATATCATCTTCTTCGATGTAGGAAATGTGTTTACTCCTTGAATCTCTCAACTTTTGGTTTAAATTTATGTATGATTCCTTGCTTATAAATGGAACTCCCCCCACTATTGTTTGGTAATAGGGAGTCTAGATTATTTTGTTGAAGTGTAATTTATAGAATGTATGTTTTCTTTGGATAACATATTTAATGTTATATTATGTACTCCTGAAATATGATTATTTTCTGAATTTGATTTGTCAAATTTGAAATATGCAAAATAAAAATTGAAAAAAAAAAAGTTGGTTCCCATGCTCAGGGCCTCTTTTCATCCTTTTTTTTCGCCTCCTACCTCGCCCCATCATCCTTCCTTTCTCTGTCTCATGAACGCACCTGTGCCTCGTGCTTTCCTTTTGCTCGTTTAACTTTCTTTTTACAGAGCTATTGGATTACAACCTGTGGGCAAAACTCTAACCACCTTCTGTGTGAGCACCATATCCCTACACCTAGGGGCACTGCTAGGAACTTCAAAGATTCGGAGCATGGGCCCATAGGTCCTCTCTCTTTCACCAGGGTTGCCAGCTTTTCCACAGACCAGAAATGGACACTTGCTTTCATTAGTATAAATTTGCCACCACTGCCCCCTGATTGACTCTCCTTTCTGTTCCTCTGTTCCGTTTATTTTAGCATCTTCAGGATAGTGGCAAGGGCAATCTACCAATGGATCAATAGAGGCAACAGGGCCATTAATGAGAAGTGCACTCATTAATCAGCTTGAAACGCCATATGAATGACAGAGCATAATCTGTATAGATGTATGCATTCCATGAACTGTGTGTGCACATGGGTATTACGGGCGCGTTGCTCATTTTTCCCAATGTTATGGAAATACGAGTGCATCAATCTTCCATACCCTTCACTGATCTTTTCTTAAGGTGCTCTCACAGCTGGCTGAGGGACCCAAGCACAGCACAGAATAGTACAGGACACAGCCACTTAAATAAAGCCTCTGGGTTACAATATTATAGAATTTAAAACAGCACTAACTGCCAGCAATCAAACAGAAACAACCCTATCTATAAAAAGAAAACATTTCAAATATTATACCAGGTCCTAAAATACCAAAACATCTCCTATTAGGAAAATAGAGTAAGCCAAACTACTATAGATCCCTATGTAGAAACTACTACTCCTGGGGTAATTCTGCACAAAAAAATTGAAAATTCTGCACCAAAACATTCAAAATTTTGTGCATGTTCTAACTTCAGCAAAATTCTGCACATTTGTCAAAATAACACAATATTTTTGCAAATTATCATTCTTCATTTCAGTATTTATATTTTTTTCACTTTGCAAGGGTCTGTAGCACCCTAGATAGAACAAGGTAACACCATCCTGCCAACCCATCCTGAGTTGAATGTGCCCCTCTTACAGTGGTAAGAGTCATGTTCTCCCTTGTTTTCACTCTTTCTCTCAGGTACGAAGCTATGCTGTGCTGCCTCACGCAGAATTTCCCCAGGACTAAACTGCATGCTAGCAGAATACCTCACCTTGAACGCACTTACAGAACACAGGCAGACCCTCACCAAATTCAGAATAAAGATACCATATAAATAGAAACATGCAGACAAAAACTGAGCTGGAAACTGCAACAAGCTAGATTCTGTTTTCAGGGCAACAATAGAAAAAAAAAATAGCCACCATTTGTCATAAAACAATAAAATCAAGAAATTAAATCATCATAATAGTAGAACCAGACTAATAAAATGAATTATTTCAAAACAGAATAGCATCCAATAATTAAAAACTCATATACAAAATTTTTAATTACTTTATTCATTTTCATTGATCATGTTTAAACATCCTCCCCCCCCCAAAAAAAATACAGCTTTACATTCAGCATCCATCCATCCCCATCCCCCAAATCATCAGTTCAGTTAAGTGGTAATCTCCTGTCTAAGTAATCTAGTAACTTTTCCATGGACTGTAGCTCCAATTATTAAAACGACAAATTTAAAAGCCCTGCCATTATAAGCAATATATAGTATGTACACTATAGCCCACATTAAGTAAGTGATGTAAACAAACTCTCAGAGGTGAGAGAGAGAGAGAACAAACTTCTATAGAAGCTGATATGTAAGTTTACTATTTATACCACAGTAAGAGTGGGCACTATTAACTCAGGGTGAATTTGGTGGAGGGTGGAGGTTTTGGGGGGGGGGGGCAGTTTTACATACAAGTAAGATGTATGAACCGCAAAGTTGACTTCAGTGAAGATTTTTCTGTCATTTGGATTTATGAAAAGGAAAATAGGAGTTGTTTTGTACAATGTACCCTCTACCTAGCTTGATGCACTCTCTACCTAGCTGCAATCAACTCCTTTTTTACCTTTCATCATTCCAAATGTCAGAAAATCTTCAGATGTCAACTTTGTTGTTCGTACTTCTGACTGTGTATGTAAAACTGACCCCCAAAACCTACCCTGCCTCCCAAACCTCACCCCGAGAATAGTGCCCCCTCTTGCTCTGGTATAAATGGTAAACTTACATATTGGCCTCTACAGAGTTTCTCTCTCTCTCTCATTTGCAATAAAAACCTTTTCAGTCAGAAACGCGCCTGTGGTGGTTTACTCAGCGGGCGATGCGAAAAACAGCACGGGTGCGATAAATGTATTGCGCATTGCGAAATTACCTATGTGGTGCGAAATTAGCCTAACCACCCCCCTTTTTTTTTATTGTGGGCACTATTTAACGTTATATTTATAACATGTTGATGAGAAAGTCTGATACTTCACTTTCAATGCATATCCAGCGTAGCTCTCTGCTTCAATGGCAGAGGAGAACGTCTGATACTTCACGCATATCCAGCATAGCTCTCTGCTTCAACGGCAGGGGAGAAAGACTGATACTTCACTTTCAATGCATATCCAGCGTAGCTCTCTGCTTCAACCGCAGAGGAGAAAGTCTGATACTTCACTTTCCATGCATTTCCAGCATAGCTCTCTGCTTCAATGGCAGGGGAGAAAGACTGATACTTCACTTTCAATGCATATCCAGCGTAGCTCTCTCCTTCAACGGCAGGGGAGAAAGACTGATACTTCACTTTCAATGCATATCCAGCATAGCTCTCTGGTTCAACGGCAGGGGGGGATGAAGAAAAGGGGATCCATACAGACAACAACCAAGGACTGAATTACATAGTCTTGGTAAACAAATAAGCATGGGTGTAGCTTGCTTATTGCGGCGGTTAATACCCCTAACTAATTAAACTATTTCACTTAGATACAGTTCCAACACTACTCTCTACATTAATGGCGGGGGTGGAAGGGAAATAGAACCAAAAGGTTACTAAGGGCCAAGAGTAACAGATAAGTATGAGAAAAAAAAATGTGAAAGCTTGCTGGGCAGACTGGATGGGCCATTTGGTCTTTTTCAGCTGTCATTTCTATGTTTCTATATTTCACATGTTGAATAATGAACTTCTTCCTTTATGTGTCAAAGCCAATATATAGTCATGCCATATTTCTAAAACACAGTCATATTGCTTATCAGATACATTTTTAGCAGTCTTATGTTCAAAGACTACAAATCTATGTAACTGCAACTTCCACTGAAGAACTGTCGGTGCCTCTGTTTGCAACTAACATTCCAATATTGATTTCTTTGCAACTAGAAATGCTTTGCTCAAAAAGATTTGCTTCTGTTTTTTTTCTCTCTAGGTGTTATCTCATCAAACTTCTCGAAAAGACATAATCTCGTGGAATGGGGAAGTCACATAGAAAGTATTTGAGATAAATATTTCAGTATTGCAGACCAGAAGTATTTCAATCATCAGCAGTTCCAAAAATTATGGAGATAATTCCCTCTGGAAGCCAAACATTTGATGCACTGGTCTGAGGAAAGAAGTTGTGCTTTACATACCCAAGGCTGTAGGAACTTATACTGCATCTCTCACAATGCTACGTTCTCTGAAGTCTCATTAATCTTACTGAAGCATATTTGTAACTCCTCATGTGCCAACTGTACTATGGTATCTTCATGCCACTTTTAAACAAAGTTGAAAAGGGTTCTTGTGATTTAATTGAATGAAGCGCTTTCATAAACGCCGCAGAGGAACCTTCCTTAGTATCAGTAGTAAAAAAAAATTGTTCATAACTTTTTTGTCTCCCCCAATTTTTATCCAAACTAAAATAATCTTACTTACAGATAAGCAAAGAAATCCTTATTAGGCAATTGGAATTTATCAAACAAATCTTAAAAGAACAGGGACCACCTCGCCTGTCTATGGTTGAGGTGCTGGGCGTGACGAAGGTATTCTAGGTTTTTATGGTCAGTAAAAACCGTAATCTGGTGTTGAGCACCCTCGAGCCAGGGTCTCCACTCTTCGAACTAGAAGCCAAATGTCCGATCTGGATGCTTTATTTGACAGAGACACAAATCTTTGGACAAGCCCAACTCAGGCCGAGTTTCACCCTCTTACAATGGGGCTGCATCAGAGGCTACAACATACAAACAAATGACATACTAAAAAACAAATATAAATCATAAAAAACATATTTATAAAATAGACATATAAAATGGTAACATCCTTAAGTGTGGTGTGACATTTAAAACAAAGAAGTGATGTATAAAACTGTTTATCTGGGGAAATATGGAATATTAGTGATTAAAATGTATTGCCTTTACCTCAGCTTTATCATTTTAGAATTTCTGACTGTCCGGGTTGAAAAAATTTTTTTGTACATCAAATGGTCTGAAATATGCGAATAAGAACAAGGTATTAAAATAAATAAAATCATCTTTACAAAAAATACTTTGTATTTGTGATTATTCAATCTCACAAAAAAATGTGCACCTCTGGCAGATAGTATTATCCTTTGCCGCAGTAATATTAGATAAAACGCTCTTCAATACTGTAAAAGATATTCAAAAATTCAAAAATAAAAATAGAAAAATCTATGTCTCTAAGAAATGTATATATATGCCATGATCACGCAACAGCCTATTTTGTATCCATACTATTGAAAAACAAACAGCAGGGAGTTGCAATAGTCCAGGTTAGAGAAGATGAGCAATTGAAGGGCCGTTCTGAAGTCGCTGGGGGAAAGGAATGGTTTAAATAAAACTGTGGGCTAAATTGTGGTTTTGGGTTTGAGTGATTTCTAGTGAGGGTTTGGTTGAAACAAAGTGTAAATGAGTAAGAAAATGAGACATATCAGGAGTGAAAGGTATCATTAACTATAGAGAACAAAGAATATGGGATTAGTATTTCTATGATTATAGTTAGTCATTATGGCTAATGGTATGTGGGCATTCTATCACATATCAAGCATCTGATGGTAAAATCAGAAATATTAAGAAAGGCCAATGATATCTCCAAAGCTAAATTCTGAAGGATTAATGTTTCATGCTTATGGCATATGTTACCATAATTATCATAGTGAATGATTCTAATGCTAAGCATGTAAAATGTAACATATAAAAAAGAACCTAACAAACCCTAAAAGGTTAAAGTAAACAAACCACACAGTCTTTTGTATAAAATGTTCATAACTATAACCATGGTTATAGTCCTAAGAAGTAGAGATGAACATGCAGCATAGATGGTGTTTTGTGCTTGCATCAGGGCTTGTAGTAAAATATTCATTCTGATGACAAGACAGGCAAGCAATTCACAACGTGTCCCATGATCTTTCAGCAGGAGTCTTGCAGCAGGCTGCAGTACAGATAAAAGTGCAGGGTGAAAAATCCAAACTTTAACACTAAAATCTAAGCACATGCTCTAAACTCTTTGAGGTAGATTTTAAAAACATACGCACACGCGTACTTTTGTTCGCGCTCCAGGCGCGAACAAAAGTACACTGGATTTTATAAGATCCACGCGTATCTTATAAAATCCGGGGTCGGCGAGCGCAAGGGGGTGCACATTTGTGCAACTTGCGCGCGCCGAGTCCTGCGCACGCTGCCTGTTCCTTCTGAGGCCCTCTCCAGGGTCTTTGAGACCGAGGATACTCCCATGATTCCGCAGTACATCACTGACCCTGCGAACTTCTTCCTGGTCGCCACCCAGGCTGCTCCTCCCGGGAAGACAGTGGTTCCTCTCCGCCTCAGCCGGAAGGTCCTAGCCTGGGCTCATGACTCCCTCACCGCTGGACACCCTGGAAGGGCACACACAATGGATTTACTACAGCGGTATTATTGGTGGCCACGGATAGAGCAGGTCATCAGGGCTTATGTCGAATCCTGTCCAACGTGTGTCCAGCAAAAGCCTTTGTCTTGACGTCCCTGGGGCCTCCAACAGCCACTACCCGTTCTTAAAGAACCTTGGACCCATCTCTCGACGGACTTCATAGTTGACCTGCCCCCTGTCAGGTGGTCACCATGTCACCTGGGTCATTGTCATTAGGTTCTTGAAGATGGTCCACTTCACTGCCCTCCCTAAACTTCCTATGGCTCCAGAACTGGTCCAGCTGTTTACCCAGCACATTTTCCCTCTTCCTGGGCTTCCACAGCACATTACCTCCGATTGCGGGGTCCAATTCACGGCAAACTTCTGACGATCACTGTGTAAGAAGTTCAGTATCCAGCTCGACTTCACCACCGCATACTACCCACAGTATCTGTGGGGTATGATCAATAATCTCTGTGCAACACTGGGCACCGAGTACATCATTTAGTACTTGGTAAACACCCGTTTTCTGCCATGATTAAATTTAATGCCATATGATTATCCATAACCAAAGAAGCAGAACACCTCTCTATTATAATCAAAATTGACAAAAGAGAGGGAAAAAGGATCTAACCCATAACCAATATCAATTTCAAACCCACTCCATTGGCAAATGACAATATCATAAAAAATCTTTGCTTTAAAGTTTACATCTGCAGCCTCTCGCCTCACAATGGGCCGCAAGCTTCAATCAGCTTGTAAAGCAGAATGTAATTTCTTTTTAATCATTTATTGTCATATTGCCTAACCCTAATCTAAACTTTATTCAAACAAATTACTTGTCACTAAACCTCATTCAAAAAACCCCTAAAAAAGGTATACCAATATAGAAAACTTTTTTTACTTCTCACTTTTCACTCTTATTTAACCATGAATCTTCTGTAAAAGAATACTTAGCCAAGTCAACGTGAAATGTAAATCAAATTATTCCCGACATGAATCACGTTTCGATTGTAAAAACAATCTTCCTCAGGGGATCATTTCACAATGTTAGTTGCTTGAAACGGCCAATATTCTTCAATATCCCGGACAAACAATGTCTCACGCTCTTGTTCAAAAAATGGGATTCTTCTTCGGTTCCGACATGGAATCTGCACCAGGAACACCCAGCTTCTGCAAGGTCTGGGAAATCAGAACCATCAGCTCATCTCTATGAAAGAGCTGTAACATGGACTGATATGGTTCCAGTCCTGGAGGAATTTCCTCACCCTCCAGGGAATCAGGATCAGCCTCATCGTATCATCAGGGTTCCTAGCAGGAAAACCCGCAGTGAACCAAGGCGCGCCCCAGCATTGAACCACAGGAGTGGAAGAGGGAAGGGCCACTGGCTGAGGGTCCGACCGGACCGGATTGGGTAAAGCGGAGGACTGCACCTGAAGAAAGAATTGTAAATCCTAAAAAAACTCCACCCAAGAAAACGCAGCCAGGTCCAGGCCAAACCCTGAAGAAACTGGAGCAGGGCCCACTGAATTGCCTCCTGCGGAGGAGCCAGTCAAGGAAGTACCAAGGTCTGGTGAACCTCTGGACAAAGCTGTCACCAAACCTTCATCAGGATGGGAGGACCCTGGCTTAACAAAATCAGAGGAAGACAACTGTCCCTGAGCATCCAAATTGCACTGACACAGGTTAGAAGCCATATCAGAAAGGCGTTTAAGCTTCTTGTTCACCAGCGTACTGCGCACACCGATTTCCTGTAGAGGGCAGAACACGCACAGAAGCGCGTGAAAAGCACTGCCGCAGCCTACCACACAGCGTGCAGGCAAGAAGCCTAACTGTGGGACATTGCCCACCGGAGACTGTTCAACCCGCCAGGCTGTCCAGTTCCCCTAATCCCACAGGGAGCATGAATGATGTTGGAATGGCGCGCTGAGCATGGAGACTAGAGAAAGTCCTAAAACCTCTCTAACTGTCTCTATTTCGGAAGGTAAGAATTTCTTCCTTTTTTTTTTTTCAAAAACTTAGAGCTCAGGCTTACCGGCTAAGTACAGAGATGGTCTCTGGCTGCGGGGGGAGAGGGTATCTGCTGTCACCGCCGTGCTTGTCCTCCTGCACCCACTGCCTTTCAGCTGCAAAGTCAGCTAAGTCCACGCCAGGAAACCCAGCTTCCAGACCAAGGCACACCTCTGAGGGACCACAGAAATCACTTCAGGAATTCTCAACTGGGGGAGGGACCACTTGGTATCACCGCAGGAGAGCGGGGCTTATCCTTATGCAATTTAAAATTCTCCTTTCAAAATCTGAAGCAATCCCCATAGGGAGATGCACGTTTACCATCTGCTGGAGATGGAGAATACTGGCAGGCTGAGATCACTGCAGGAGTATATATACTGTGACGTCAGCTTACTCTATCTCCATCTGCTGGCAGGAGAGCATAATCCACTTACATTTACATTTATTCAATTTATAGATCACCTAACTCAAAATTGGTCTAGGCGATTAACAAAAAAAATAAGCATAAAATCAATAATTACAAACTAGATTAAAATAGAATAAAATAATATAACATCTCAAGACATAAAAAATTAAAAATAATAAAGTTTAAACAAAACGTTTTAAGGAGACATCTGAAATTTTTGCCAGAGTTACATTTTCATATCTCAGGAGGGAGCGAGTTCCAGAATACAAGTCCTGCAATGGAGAAGGAGCAGTCACGTGTGAGGCCAGGGCTTCTCTCTCCCCACCCGGGGAGACCTCGGCGACGACAAACGCGGCGGAAATCGAAAGCACAGACTCTTCTTCTTTTTAACCTAAGAGAAAAAAAGAAAACACCGCGCCGCGCCGAAAACGCGAGCCCCGCCCACCGATCCAGCTCCTCCAATAGGAGCCAGCCCTTGAGGGGCTTTAAATTTGTATCCAGCCGGTGCCATTTCCTCTTCTTCGCCAGAGATCCGATCGGGGAAGGCCTGCGCTGTCGGCGCCGAGCCCCGCCGGGGGAAGGCCAGGGCTTCTCTCTCCCCACCCGGGGAGACCTCGGCGACGACAAACGCGGCGGAAATCGTAAGCACAGACTCTTCTTCTTTTTAACCTAAGAGAAAAAAAGAAAACACCGCGCCGCGCCGAAAACGCGAGCCCCGCCCACCGATCCAGCTCCTCCAATAGGAGCCAGCCCTTGAGGGGCTTTAAATTTGTATCCAGCCAGGCGCCGCGCGCCGAGTGTTGCGCGCCGAAGGAGCACAACAAAGGGGCCTGCCCCTTTGTGTGCCCCTTAGTGTAGCCCCGCAGGACAGCCCTTATATTGAATTCGGAAACTGCTCAACCCTTCCGGTTCTCAATGCCGGTCAACCTCCCCACCCCACTTCTTTGCATCTTTGCAGTCTCTCTCACCAACTGGGAACGGCTGTATCCTGGCACAAGTCTCCTTACATCCCTACGTCCTGCTCCTACACTGCAGATCATCCAGAGAAAGTGTACTACCGCACTCAGCATTCAACCAGCATCAGACTACAACCGCCCAGCACTCAGCATTCAACCAGCATCAGACTACAACCGCCCAGCACTCAGCATTCAACCAGCATCAGACTACAACCGCCCAGCACTCAGCATTCAACCAGCATCAGACTACAACCGCCCAGCACTCAGCATTCAACCAGCATCGGACAATCCTTGCCTCCAGACCCAAACAAGTGCATCTCAGACTAAACCTCCTCCAGAATTCCACTCATCATGCACACTTACAACATCCCAATCATCCACAACCAAAGGAGAACCCCTTCAACTAACTCCACCAACGTCATACAAAAAAGAATTATCCCTATCATGACATCACCAATGAACCAACTTCTAGGCCTCACGCTACTCTCAGTAACCCTCTTCAATGCACAATCCTTAACTAAGAAGACACATATTCTCAATGACTACCTCTTGGATTCCAACCCAGACATCTGTGCCATCACAGAAACCTGGTTAAAAAACTCGGACATTGCCTTAACCAACCAACTACCTATCCAGACATATGACATCTTCACCTTCCATAGACTCAAAAAAAGAGGAGGCGGACTTCTTCTAGCCACCAAGAAAGAACTCAGACTGACCGCACATTCAATCAAGACAGAGTCCAAATTGGAATTGGGTCTAGTCAAGTCTAAACATCTACAAATTCTGTTAGTATACGCTCCCCCGGGAGTTCTAGAAACGGACCCCTCACCTCTCATAGAATCCATTGTGAAATATATTAACTCAGACCTTCCAACAATGATTATGGGGGATTTCAACCTCCATACAAACGTAACACCTCGCTCTACGAACTGCGAAGCCCTCCTCACCACCCTCGGCGCTATGGGATTCACTCAGACCATCAACAACCCCACACATAAAGCTGGACACACTCTGGATCTAATATTCATCAATTCTAACTTCACTTGCACAACAGAACCCACCTGTACCCCAATCCCTTGGTCAGATCATTTCCTGATAGAATCCTCCTTCTCCACACTCAAACAGACACACCCCTCTCGACACCTTTCTTCCATCCAATTCAGGAAATCGTGTCCATCTGATATACTCAGCGATCAGCTCTCCAAAGAACTCTCTAACTTAGACCTAGCTAACCCCGATTCAGCCCTATCCTCCTGGCAAAAGATTACAGAAGCAGTCGCAAACAAATGGTGCCCAATAGTCTCCAAATCAATCAACCCAACAAAAAAGGGAAATCAACCCTGGTTCAACACGGAACTTAAACAGATGAAACAGGACTTACGCCATAAAGAAAATAGATGGCGAAAAACCCCTAACACATCTACCCTTTCAACATACAAGGGATTCTTACATCACTACAGGACCGCCATTCCACAGAAAAAAAAGGAATACTATTCAAACAAAATACACCATTTCCAGTATGATGCCCAGGCCCTATTCGCTTATGTAACACAAATCACTAAATCTACCCCCCCACCTATTCCAGACGAACAAGCTCTTTCCAAGGCTAATGAGCTCGCTTCATTCTTTCAACAGAAGATCTTAAATACCCTCGCCCTCCTTCCTCCTAATACAACACCTCTCAAGTTAGGCGAGAATCCAAATTCTCTTACTAGACCCAAATTTGACAGTTTCGAAACAATCTCCACTAAAGAGATTGAATCCCTTCTAAAAAGTCAGAAACCATCCAGCCATCCGGCTGACAACATCCCATCGAGACTCCTGCTTCTCATCCCAAACGCGATCTCAGGACCTCTGACCAGTATCATAAACAGCCTCCTAACCCTTGGAAGCTACCCAGTCTAAAAACAGCCTCACTCAAGCCCCTCCTCAAGAAACACAACTTAGACCCTAATGTATTAGCTAATTTCAGACCCATCTCAAACCTCCCATTTGTTGCCAAACTAACGGAGAAACTGGTAAACACCCAGCTTTCTGAATACCTAGAAGACCATAAGATCCTATACCCTTCACAATATGGTTTCCGAAAATCACGCAACACGGAAACCCTCCTCATTTCACTCACAGACCATATTATTATGGGGTTAGACAAAGGACACTCTTTTCTATTAGTCCTGTTAGACATCTCGGCAGCATTTGACACCGTCAACCATTCCATCTTGCTGGATCGCCTAACAGATAACGGCATCTCCGGATCTGCCCACAACTGGTTCAAGTCCTTCCTCAGCAATAGGACTTTTAAAGTCAAAATCAACAATAAAGAGTCACCCCTAACAAAATCAACTCTTGGTGTACCACAAGGATCCTCCTTATCTCCAACCCTGTTTAACATATACCTCCTCCCCCTCTGCCAACTGTTAACAGACCTCAACCTTATTCATTATCTGTACGCAGACGACGTACAGATCCTAATCCCCATAACAGAATCTATCTCAAAAGCGCTCACCCATTGGAATAAATGCCTTCTATCCATCACTAATCTACTCAACAGCTTAAACCTGGTACTCAACGCCTCTAAGACAGAGCTTCTCCACATATCCTCAAATGAAAACAATATCTCCCCTCCATCACCACACAATTCTCTCATTACCTGTAAGCAGGTTAGAGACCTTGGGGTAATTCTAGACAATCGTCTAAACCTAAAAAAAACGGTCAATACTACCTCTAAAGACTGCTTCTACAGACTACAGATCCTAAAACGTCTTAAACCACTCTTATTCTTCCATGACTTCAGGACAGTCCTCCAAGCGCTTCTGTTCGCCAAAATAGACTACTGCAGTGCCCTCTTCCTAGGCCTCCCCAAATCCACTACCAAACCACTGCAGATGATACAAAATGCGGCAGCGAGATTGCTGACCAGTACCAGCCGCGGCGAACACATCTCACCCATCCTCAGGAACCTACATTGGTTACCAGTGAACTTCAGAATTCTATACAAATCAATCACCATAATTCACAAAACCATCCATCACCAACTTCAACTCGACCTGGAAATCCCATTCAAACTCCACTCTTCTAACAGACCAACTAGAGATATTCACAAAAGCACTCTGAAATATCCCCCCACTAAAGCCTCACGCCTCTCTACGACCAAAGACAGAGCTTTTTCGATAGCGGGCCCATCTATCTGGAATAGCATCCCATCAAATCTCAGATTGGAGCCATGCCTTTTAACCTTCAGAAAAAGACTTAAAACCTGGCTCTTTCACCAAGCCTTCGCCGATCCACCAGACAATCACTAGTGGTCCTTCACTCTAACCCGGTCTGGCATTTATACTCACGAACATTGGACTCCGACACTTCCAGGTTAAAGCACCTTTTAAGCTTTTAACCCGTACGCTCTATGGTAACACTTTATATTTATTTCCCGCCTTATCTTCTTTCCAGCTTGTTCGCAAGCTTCCAAGTTCTCTTTCCCTGTTGATTGTAACTTTGATTTATTCCTGCCCATTGTTATCTTTCGTTTACTTGAATTGTTACTCCAGTTATACCCTTGTTAAATGTAAACCGATCCGATATGGTTATTTACTATGAAGGTCGGTATAAAAAACTGTTAAATAAATAAAATAAATAAATATAAAGACATGCGACTTTTGGTGAGGGAACTTCAAGGAGGAAATGTTGTGATGAACGTAGGGAACGAGTAGGTTGGTAAAATTTAAGTAGGGAATTGGTCCAAGGACAGGACTCATTGTTCATAAGCTTATATATATAATCATACAAGTTTGTATTTAATGCGTTCAGTTACGGAGAACCAATGTAGGTGAATTAGAGTGGGTGTAATGTGGTCTTGAGTTATTTTTTTCAGACAAAAGTTGTGCAGCCTGTTGCACAGGAGGTGGACCCTTGGGCCGAGGTGGGGTTGACTGTACCCGTAGAAGAGGTCCTATGGGTCCCCACCATCGGCAGGCGGAGTGGGCTGACTGACGGAGGCCGGTTGGAGCTTCATCAATACCAGCCCTCGTTTCCCGCCGGTTGAGCCTTTGGGTACCAGGGCCGGCTGGAGTTAGGTGGGCCTCCATGCGTAGTCGTCGATGAGAAGATGGAGAGGTCAGCCCAGGGACAGCAACAGCAGAACTGAAGACTCTGTACTGGACGAGGCAGAGTCCCGGAGACCCGGGCACCAATAGGAACAAGAGTCAGTCAGGAAGCACCCGAGCAAGAGCAGGCCAAAGCCTGAAAGGCCAAGTCCAGGACTAAGACTGTACAGGCGTCGTAGAACAGGCTGAAGTCAGGCAGGCAGCAATCAAGGAGCGGTGGCAAGGCAAGGCTGAAGTCAAGTCCAGGAGAGAAGCAATGGCGTGGTGAGACAAAGCAGAGGTGAGGACTAGGAAATGATCAGTAGTGGGATCAGGCGAAGAAGAGGTCTGGGCTAGGAGATGATCAGTAGTGTGGTCAGGCAAAGCAGTGGTTGGGTCCAGGAGAAGATCAATAGCATAGTCAGGCAAAGCAGTGGTCGGGTCCAGGAGAAGATCAATAGCGTAGTTAGGCAAAGTAGTGGTCGGGTCCAGGAGAAGATCAATAGTGTAGTCAAGCAAAGCAGTGGTCGGGTTCAGGAGATCAGTCTGTAAGGATAAGCTGGTAGCACGAAGCACAGGAACAGAGAAGACGAAACCAGGAACAGGAACTTGGAGGGAACAGGAACCAGGAAGACAAGGGAATCACCAGGAAGCAACGAAGTACACGTCCAGCATAGAGACCTGTTGCAAAGGCGACTAACAGGAGCTGAGCCTGGCCTTATATACTGGGGCTTTAATGACATCATCATCCGGGGCCGTGGCTAAGTTCCCACCACGGGCCCTTCATAAGGAACTGAGATGCACGCGCACACCCCTAGGGAGGGGTGCGGTGCGGGACAGCGGCGTCTCTCTGTGAAGCATGCGGAGAGGCCTGCCGCGGGGCACAGGAGTTTGTGGTAGAAACGGGGACGGCCTGAGGATGGAGACAGCGGCCTCCAGCCGCGAGGGAAGTGAGCCAGACTCTGGAGTAGGCAGCAGAGGGTAAGAGGGCTTGGACGTGGATCTGCCGCAGCCGGCACAAGCAACACAGCCGAGTTGATGAGAAGTTGGCTGGGTCATAAAGTAGTAAAAGGAAACCAATGTTGAGAGCATTGCAGAAATCAACAACAGGAAATATGGAGGCCTGGAGTACTGTGCGAAATTCAGAAGGAAAGAGAAGTTTTTTAAGGCCGGCCAAGAGACAAAGTCTGAAAAAGCCCTGCTTCAAAACATGCTTGATTTGAGGTTTAAATGATAAGGTACTATCTAGGAAAATGCCTAGGCTCTTGATTTGATTACTGATGGTTAATTATAAGTTATTAATACAAATGATTGTATGCAGTACACGAGAAAGAGGACTGGAAAGTGTGAGAAATTCAGTTTTGGACATGTTTTGTGTAATTTGTTATGTTCCAGCCAGGATTTTATGGAGGAGAAACAGATATTAATATGACTTAAAGTGTTGTTCCAAGATGTCTAAATACGAATAAGGAATTGGATGTCGTCTGCATAAAATTTGTAGGCATCCGTCAAGTTTGATAGAATTTTACATAAAGGGGCTAAATAGATACTGAAAAGCAAAGATGAGAGAGCAGAGGCTTGAGGGACACCGGTTTTGATTTGAGAAACATTAGAAAAGGCAGAAGCAACTTTTACTTGTGGGGAACAATTGGAAAGATAGTTCAGATCCAACCATTGTAGGGTGTCACGAATAGCTTGACACTTAATTTCTTACACGTACTTGCTTATTCGCAATGCCTATTTAACAGTCATTTAACAGAGGACATATTATATAACCGTTTACTGCAGTCGATATACACTACTAAAGTCCATTGTAAAAAAAGGGGAACACACACATACTATTCAAAACACGAACAAGGTTATTTATTATTTGTTAAATATTATTGATATTTTCATTGTTCCTTGTAAAAATGTTCATTGGTTGATTGTTATTGTTCAAAGTTCTATGTAAAAAACCCCGGTCTAACCTCCCAGACCAGGGCAACCTTTTTGTTACTTGTAAACCGGATTGATTTGTATTGCATACAGGAATTCCGGTATATAAAAATTAAAAATAAATAAATAAATAAAATAAAATAGTAACAGAACCAATTGAGGACAGTACCAGATAAACCAGCTTCTTGTAAGCGAAACAACGGAATATTATGGTCTACCGCAGCGCTTCTCAACCGGTGTGTCGCGTCTCCCGGTGTCCCACTGCCCCGTTGTACTTTCCTTCTCCCTTTTTCCAGCCCCCGCGGGCCAATTGGAAGTCTCCTTTCTTCCTACCCCCACTGCCCAATGGGAAGCCTCCTTCATTGTGCCTGCCCCTGTGCAGGCCAATCGGAAGCCTCCTCCCTTCTACCTGCCAGTGGGAGTAGGAAGAAGGGAGAAAGCCTTTGATTGGCCGGTGATGCAGGCATTGCATAGCCCGGGGGTGGGGTGGGGTGGGAGGGATGGCAGTGTCGAACCCCGACAAAGCAAGGCCACCACGGGAGCCCATCCTCATGGCGGCGAAGAGGAAACCCGACCCCGACCGAGGCCACCATGGGAGCCCATCCTTGTGGCGGCGAAAAAAAGAAGGTCCGCTGGAGTAAAGCCACGGCGGAACTGGAGTCCATCCCTGCAGTGAAGGAAGAAGACGTTTTTGGTGAGAGTTTGTGTGTGTGTGTGTGTGAATGAGTGCCTGGGTGAGAGCTTGTGTGTCTGTATGTGAATGGGTGCCTGGGTGAGAGCTTGTGTCTGTGGGTGTGAATGGGTGCCTGGGTGAGAGCTTGTGTCTGTGGGTGTGAATGGGTGAGAGCTTGTGTGTGTGGGTGCCTGGGTGAGAGCTTGTGTGTGTGGGTGTGAATGGGTGCTTGGGTGAGAGCTTGTGTGTGTAGGTGTGAATGGAAGCCTGGGTGAGAGCTTGTGGGTGTGAATCGGTGCCTGGGTGAGAGCTGGTGTGAATGGGTGCGAGAGCATTTGTGTGTGATTGAGAACTTGTATATAAGAGAGCATGAGTGTGATTGCGAGAGAGACTGGTCAGGAAGATGATTAATGTGCGTATGTGAGAGAGAGACTGATCAGGAAGATGACTGGTGTGAGAGAGACCGAGACTGGTCGTGGGGTCTAATTGTGTGTGTGTGTGAGTGATTAGTTGTGGGCGCTAAGGAAGAGGACTGTGAGGACAGAGCTTCAGCAGCCCTTGCTGCTTCTGGTGAGTGCTATTGGCCTGGAAGGAAAAGGAGTAGAAGAGTTGCTCAAGAGGGTAAGTAAAGGTGGCTTTTTAAATTTATTTTTCTTGATTGACTGCCATTTTAATTATTGGGTATTATGCGATGTCTGCTCTTTTGAAATATTTTATTGATATTTGCACATTTTAATAATTTTTATGAGTTTTTAACTGTTGGATGTTATTCTGTTCAGCAGCTGTTTTGTAACATTTTTAGTATAGCTTTACAATTATTTCTGTGTGGGGCTCTATAGCAGCTTGGCTTGTTCTGTTTTCCCAATAGGAAATGTATTAGTGTTTAGGGCCTGGTTTAATAGTTGTATTTCTTAGATAGGGTTGTTATTGTTTCAGTGTGTTCCATAATACAGGTATAACTTTGTGCGGGTTAGTTTGTGTGCATTATTGCAGATCTTGGGACTATAGTAGGTGCTACATTTCTCTTTCCATTTCTCCAGGTTCGCACTGCATGCAGAGTGGCTTTTTTGGTTTTCCATTCCAGTTTCTGTCTCCATATTTATAATTTGTGGTTTTTCTGTACTTGGTGAAGGTCAGTTCTGGGTGTGTGACCGAGGTGAGGTATTTTACTAGTTTTTAGGCATTTGCATCAATCTTATTTGTTGTGTTTTCTCTATAGGACATGCATTAGTGGTAAATTGCTGTCTTTTCATAAGGAATTCCTGGCAGTAAAGGGAGTTTGTGAGTTTACTGAGATTTAATTTATTTTTTTTATTTAAAACTGTTTGTATACCGCTTTTACAAATAAAATTTAATCAAAATGGTTTACATTTTAAAACATACATAATCTGCTTAAATTAAAACAATAAAATAGACAAAAATTCAATGTATCTAACTAACAACAAAAAAACAGAACTCTGTTTTAAGTGCAATTGTAAAGGTGCCAGGACCCGCATAAATCTTAGGCCATAGTGGGAAGGAAGGGTAGGGGTATAAGGAGAATGTAAGTGATGTATCAAGTAGGTAAAAGGCTAGGAGGGAACAGAAAGGAGATGTTTTATGATGTCATCAGAACCAGAATATCTTTTCTGTATGGTGAGTTGTACAGGGTAATGCCCTAGATCTGCTCTGCACTCATTGCTGGGGGTTGAGGGGATTCCTGTGGATGCAGAGTGCATGTTTACATTTAGCCCTGTGATGGTCACATGTTCAGTGTGTCATGCATGTGAGAACCATCTGTCAGGTGTGTCCCGGCCAAAAAAAGGTTGAGAACCACTGGTCTACAGTGTCAAATGCTGACGAAACATCAAGTGAAATGAGTAGATATTGACTGCCATTGTCGATGCCTCTTGTGATAATGTCAGTTAGAGAAAGGAGTAATAATTCAGTATTGAGAGCTCGTCGAAAACCAAATTGATGGGTGTCTAGAATTTTGCATCTCTCGACATGATCTGACAATTGGGTCAAGAGAGCGGATTCAAGGATTTTAGAAAAGAATAGCAAAGATGAAATTGAGTCCATCTGATGCTAGGAGATATATTCCATTTTTAATTTAACAGAAAATTTCCAAGCTTGCCTGGCAGCAGTAATTAATATATTTGTTTTTATATAGTCTGGAAGTTGTGCAGCAACCATATGCAGTATATTATTTAAGGTTATAGGAGAGCACCTTTCCTCTAGAAAAGATGTGGTAGAGTAGTCAGCTGTTCCATACAGCCAATCTTTGAAATATCTTAACATACATATCAAATTATATGCTTGTAAATTAGGGCAATTTAATCCCCTACCTCTAGTATTTGCATAAGCACTTTCAAAGCTACTCTGGGTCTCTGCGTCCCCCAAATATATAATCTCATTCATCTATAAATGTCCTTCAGATCCCTTCTTTTAATCCAAATCAGAGACATTTGTAATGAGTATAACCACTTGGGCAATTACATCATTTTAAATAGCTATACTTTTCCCGTAAGGGAAAGGGGAAACTTGCTCCAGTCTCTCAGCCTCATATCCATCTTTTTTTTACACATGGTCTAATGAATTCTTATCGCCTTTTGTTGTTGGTTTCCTAGTTTGCCGTTAACCTCATTCTGTCTGTTCTCCTCTAGTTTTCCCCTCCCTGCCCCAGTTTTCCCCCACCTGTTCGATGTAATTTCTATCTTTTGTTTGATGTAAACCGATATGATGTTCACACGAATACCGGTATAGAAAAGCTCTTAAATAAATAAATAAAACGGATGAATAAATAAATACATAAATAAATGTTCCGTTCATTAACTCTAGATATATCAGCAGGTATCAGAATCTCCAAGTATTTCATCTCTTCTTATACCCATCTAAGTGTAAATTCCCCTTCCCAGGTCTCACATAAGGAACCTAAAATGTCTACAGCTTCCGATTTGTCGACAGTTTTAATCCTGAAATACTTCCGATTTGTGTGTCTAATTTACTAAAGGTTTTCTCCCACTATTTGTCTATGGGAAAAATGCTTAGTAAATGACCCACTGTATTTGTAAAGTATGCACACTGGGTAAAGCAATCTCTGGATTAGTTAAGAAAACCAGATCATCATCTGCAAATGCTGCGATCTTAAATTCGGAAGCCTGATATTTTGGAACTGTTTTGTTTCTTTCTCAAAAAAGGGATCTAACGATAATATGTAGAGAACAGGGGATAAAGGACAGCCCTGCCTCGTCCCATGGTGTAATCCAAAGTCATCCGACCAGTGCTCAGTGACCACCACCATGGATCTAGGTGCCTTACATAGAGCAGAGACACATTGAACTATTTGTCCTGTAAATCCATATTTAGCCAAGGCTAAAAATAAATAAGTCCATGCTATCCTGTCAAAGGCCTCTGCGTCAAATCCCAGTGGATCTTACAATGCATGCTCTCAGTTATTAATCAACCTATGTGCCTATTGGCACGCCTCCCTTTTACAAAACCTACCCGGTTGGGCAATATTAAATCAGGCAGTACTGCACCAATTCTGTTTTCCAGACTTTTAGCAAATTTCAAGTCATAATTTAGTAACAATATTGGTCTATATGAAGTTGGTAAGATTGGATCTTTCCCAAGTTTCGCTATAATTGTAATATACGCTCTCATTGAATCAGCTGTAAAATCTCCTTCTGACACAGGGACTAAAAAAACTGCGTTAAAGGCACCGCCACCTACTATATTATAATAATCCACATTCAATGCATCAGGTCCTGGGCACGATGTCTAGTGCTACTTTTAATCCCATCAAGTACTTCCTGAAGCTGCAGGGGTCTGTTTAATTGTTCTAATTGCCTTTCATTTAACTTAGGTATATATCCCGTTCTCTAAAAAAGTCAGACTGATGCGGTTCGCTATCTCATTCTCCACTTTATATAATAATAAGACATTTAAAACAAATCGGAGAAAATTCTTTTTCACTCAATGCACAATTAAGCTCTGGAATTAATTGCTAGAGGATGTTGTAAAGGCAGCTAGTGTAGCTAGTTTTAATAAAGGTTTGGATAAGTTCCTGGAGAAGTCCATCAACTGCTATTAATCAATAGGGAATAGTCACTGCTTGTTGATGGCATTAGTAGCATGGGATCTGTTTGGGTACTTGCCAGGTACTTGTGGCCTGGTTTGGCCTCTGTTGGAAACAGGATGCTGGGCTTGATGGACCCTTGGTCTGACCCAGTATGGCAGCTTCTTCTGTTCTTATTCATAGAAGTTCTTAAATATCTGGCAGATTTCTGACCTTTCTCATTTACAAGTGACTCAGGATAGGTTTTCCCTTTCTTAGGCCTGGATTTTCTAAGGTCGCAGACCTTAGAAAATCTGGCGGTAATGGGGGATGAAGCGGGGAGGGGGGTCCTGTGAAAGCCGGCAGCCATCGCACCACTGCGGTGCGCTGGCTGCCGGCTTTCGCACCAAATAACTACACCAAAAAGGTGTAGTTATTTGGCGCGAAACTGGCGGCGATAAGGGTCTTTACCTTTTGCCACCAGCAATGTGTCCGCAGTGTCTGCCCTGGTGCCGCCCAGACTCCTCCTCTTCCGGGGCCGACTCCGCCCCCATTTACTGATTGCACGCGAAAAGTCCCTTTTCGTGTGCAATCGCTTTTGAAAATGATCCCATTAGTTTGCACTAGATTAGCCAAAAGCCTCCCTGCCTTATTGCCAAACTGAAAAAGGTTTATGGCTTTTTTGTATTCTTTGGTGTAAGCATGTTTAATGCATACAATTTGGCCTTGAAGTCATCCCTATATTTAGTTGAGGACTTATTTACCAATTTCATTTTGGCATTTTTCAGGTCTTTTTCTAGTCTCAGGATATCCTTAATTCATTTCCTGATTAAATAAGATGTTATCTCTCCCCGCATAACTGCTTTACTGGTCTCCCAATAGAAAACTGCATTTTTCTTATATTTCTCTTTATTTATCTCCAACTCCCATCCATTCATTTTGTATAAATTGTGCAAACTCTCTATCCTCAGATAAATGATCTGGAAATTTCCATAATCTTGGCTCTGAGACCTCCCGACGCATAACCAAATAAGTGAATGATCTGAGATTTCCTCTGGGCTGATTTCAGCTTTGACTACTTTGGAAAATAATATGCCAGGGATCGGAATATAATCTATGCGGGAGATAGTCTGATGTGCTTGAGAAATGTGTGTGTAGTCTTTCTCTTCTGGGTGTAACTCTTGCAAAGGATCCAGCAGCTTCAAGGATTTACATAAGCAGGGTATCCCTTAATTTTCTGTTACGCTCGGGGGTGGACCCTTGTCCTGGGGCAGAGATGGAAAGCCTCCTGAAAGGGAACAGGAGGTAGCTGCCCCAGGGGGCAGAGCACTGGAGGAGACAGAGGCTGTGAAGAGCTTCACCACTGGAAGCCCGAGGTCCCCCCAGGAGGAGCCCGTAGGGACCCTGGCCGCTTGGACTTAGGTGGGCCTCGCAGGGTCTCCTAAGAGAATGAAAGTCCGGCGTGCCCACGGAGACAGGGGGAGCGCGATCGGATTCAAAGATGGCTGCTGGTTGGAACAAGGAGAACCAGAACAGAGTTGGTGATGACAAGGCGAGGAACAGAGACAGAATCTGGAGACGAAGTCAGGCAGGCAAAGGTCAAGATCCAGAGGTCAGACCGAGGAATGGTCAGCGAAGCAGGGGTCAGGTACCGGAGGCAAGACAAGGTCAAAGGCAGGCTGAGGTCTTTGAAGCAGGCGGCAGGCAGGTCAGGAACAGGCTGTGGTCTTTGAGGCACGTGGCAGGCAGGCAGGTCAGGTCAGGAACAGGCTGTGGTCTTTGAGGCAGGCGGCAGGCAGGCAGGCAGGTCAGGAGCAAGCTGAGGTCATTACCAGTAGGACAGTCCGAGGGTACTACCTGGGTAGACAGACAGACGAACACAGGAACAAGCAGGACACGGAACTAGGATGCAGGAACAGGTCAGGAACAGAAATGGAACAGAAGGATCCTGGAACGAGACTAGGAACAAGCAGGAACAGGTACAAGCGCAGAGGCAATCTTAGAACAAACCGACCCGATTGCCAAGGCAAGGAAGTAGAGACAGGAACTTCCTTATAATGAGGGATCAATCAGGGTGCGCCACGGAGCTAGGACCTGCCCTTGGCCCTACATGAGTCCGGGCAGTCCACGTGCGTATGGGCATGGCTAACATGGGCGAGGACGCCGAGCCTCGGCGTGAGGCCTGGCAACCGCCGCTGCGGGACACCGGGGCCTGGCAGGACTGGCTACTACCGTGAGGGAGGTGGTCCCGGGACCTGCTATGGGACCATGAAGGTAAGCAGGCCCGCGCGCGGGATGGCCGCAGGTGGGGCGCGTATACATTTTCCCCATCTTAGGCTGTTGCACTCCTGAGAACATGTCATGTCTGGGATCACTAACACAATGAAAATCTCCTGCCATCAACCTTTAAGATTAGCTAGCAAGGTTTGCACTAGGTTTACAAAGAAAACATGAGTATAATTATTAGGTACATAGACGTTATGTAGAGTTTTATCTTGTCCAAACAGCTTACCCACTACTATTATAAATTTTCCCTCAGGGTCTTTCACTTCTGAAACTGCTTCAAATTGTAATAGTTTTACCTATGAGGACTGCAACACCCCCCCTTTTCTATTGCCTGCAAGGGAGTAAAAACATTGCCCCACCAGTCTCTGCAATTTTCTGCTTTCAGCATCTGTGGATTTAACAGATGCTGAAAGCAGAAAATTGCAGAGACTGGTGGGGCAATGTTTTTACTCCCTTGCAGGCAATAGAAAAGGGGGGGTGTTGCCTATAACATTTTTGCCTGTAGTGCCTATAACATTTTTTTTAGTTCTCTGAATCAGAGAGCCCAAACCTGTGCTATTCCAGGAAACCAAGTGCATAGATTCACCTATATTTAATCCAGCATAAAATAAGCCTTATAAGCAAAATGTTGCATATCTGATAATGAACTAGCAGTCTCCAAGCCTAGGCTGCTAGTCCCCAAAACCCCATTATCCATATAAGAAAGAAACAGAAAGTTCCCACTCAACTGCCACTCACATGTAAGCACTAAAACATCCTCTCCTCCTGCCCTCCTTCTCAGCCCCTCCTCAGTTCACATTACTAACATCCCCAGATTTATACAATAAGGAAACAGTCCAAAATGGGCAAAGAGATAATTTCTTGACATGTATGGGTGTCCCCCCCATTTAAACAGTCTCAGTGTCCATCTTGTGGATAGCATGTTGTATATTAGATAACAAAAAGTATGTAAGGGGAAGATTCAAGATGGCTCCCTGAACGGTCGCAGATGCTGACGCTCCTGGAATTTCTCAAATCGTTTTGCTAACTCAGTGCCACACAAGAGAAAAGGAAAAGTGAGTGTATACCCACCCGAGCCCTCACTTCCTCCAGAACAGCGTGCGATATCGCAGTTTGCGAAACCCATATCTCAGATTGGGGTCCCGAGCCCCGCTGGTGGGTCGGGAGTAGGAGTCCCTTTGCCGCCTGGGGAGATATTGCTGACCCTGCCAGAGCCGCGAGAACAGCCGAAAGCAACTCCTCTAAGCCGCGCCGTGCCGGATTAGTCACCGGCGAGTGATGTCACAGGAGCGGCTCAGATGGGTGGTCAGCACGATGTTACAGCAGACCGGGAGAGACCTTCGATCTCCCTCATGACTCCGGAGAGTCCGGCATGGAGTGGGGAGAGTGCCGAGAGTTTACCGCAGAGAACAACAGCGGGAGCAGGAGAAAATGAGGTAACGGGAGGTCTAAAAAGCTCCCTTGAGATAGTAAGACCGGCTGTAATTACAATGGAATCGCTCTGGGACTTGATTGTAAGGATGACCAAGGTGTTTAATGAACATACCCAAAAAATAGAGGAAATCTCCCTGAAAATGGATTCCCCGGAGAATCAATACAAAATCAAGAGATGAAGAACAAACTCGAGCCATGACTCAGGTTAAAAACGATTTAAAACAACTGTCTGACTTGAACGCCATGTGTGTGAAAGAACAGGCAGCAGCTTCAATGCACAGGCTGGAGTCGGTGGAAAATTATTTAAGACAATTAAACATAAGGGTATTGAATTTCCCTAAGGTGGCTGGCGAAATACCTATAATAACATTTAAAAGATATTTAAAGGAGATTTTAAAGATCCCGGAAGATCAAATACCGGCATTGAAGAAGACTGTATACCTGAGACAAAGACAAAGCCAGATACAGATATCCCCCATAGGGAATA
Organism: Rhinatrema bivittatum; assembly: GCF_901001135.1. Taxonomy (NCBI): domain Eukaryota; kingdom Metazoa; phylum Chordata; class Amphibia; order Gymnophiona; family Rhinatrematidae; genus Rhinatrema; species Rhinatrema bivittatum. The sequence goes on along the minus strand of NW_021821393.1, from coordinate 11,566 downwards.
TGAGAGGTTTTGAGAACTTAACAGAGTATCTGGAAAGCTCTGGCTTTGAAGGAGTGGAAAGACGGGTTCTGTTTGTCTCATTATTCCCTGAACATGACAGAGCTATAATAATGAAATATTATTTAAAGCAACGAATGTTACTTATTTGGGAGGATTCATCCGTATTTTCCCAGATCTTTCCAGAGTAACGCATTTACGCCGAAAAAATTTCCTAACAATGCGCCCAGAAGTTGTTGCGATGGGGCTAATTTCCTTTTGAGATATCCCGCACGATGCATAATAAAGTATTCTGGAAATACTTACGTGTTTTATAATTTAGAGCAGTTAAGGGAATTCTTAAATGCCAGAATGGTTATCCCAACAAGTTAATAAGCTCGCCCAGTAATTAATGATATGGTATTTACAGGAGAGTTTTGTTTATATTAATAATTTTCATTGAATACTCCTCTAGATTTCCTTTCTTTCCCCCCAAGTGTTTCCTGGGAAAAGATTGAAAGTATTCATATTTCCAGATGTATTAATCTAATTAGGATTTATAAATATATTTCTTTTTTGTAACTTTCTGCTAATTTCAAAGCAGTTATCTTTGTTTGTATTATAAAACTGAATAAATAAAAAATAAAAAAACTCCCCCAAAAAGTATGTAAAACTCAGAATAAAAAAGAAGATCCATTATTGTATGTTTGTTATTCTTAAGTCTCAGCCAGGTCTGTATCGGCCCGAATGTGAGGAGGAGGTGAGGGTCAAGAAATGCTCGAACTGGGAGTTATTTTGCAAACTCCACCAGAAATAACTTTATCTACAAAATGGACAGTGTTTTAATCCTTAGAAAAGTCTATATTTATTTATTTATTTATTTAGCATTTTTTTTATATACCGAGGTATAGCAGAGTTGCCTTCACTCCGGTTTACATACAGAAACAACATGTTACATAGAACGATGTATGAAGATTACAATTTAAAATTAACGATAGTTAATACAACAGGAGAATGTATAACAAGATAACACAGGATAGAACCCTGAATAGATGTACATATATCTCTGCTCTTACCAAAGTGACATTAGAAACAAAAAACCAAGTCCTTTTAAATGCTAATGGGATAATACAACAGAACAATAAAATAGAAGCAATGGAAGTACGATTGAAGGAGGTTGAAAAAGTTCCAAGAAATATGCTTCAAGGAGAAATGATTAACAATAAAAAGGCTTGAAAATATTGAAAATAGTTTGAGAGCACACAATCTGAGATTCTTGAATTTTCTTGTTATAAGTAATATTTTCCCTTTGGAATTTTTCAGAATATACATATCTCAGATTTTGAAAACCCCTGACGCTGCAAAGCCAGTAGCAACTAAAGCTTATTACCTCCTATATGGTGAAGTTAACTGTGAAAGTCCAGAAGAACCTATATATTGCCCTTAGATGTTACTGCCTTGCTTGAGACGTCACAGGCGTTAACTGTGGCGAAAAGGAGACCGTTGTTGGTGTCATTCGCATTTCTAATGGACAGAAATAATGGGGCAGATTTTATAAATCTGCACACACACACGTACTTTTGTTCGTGCACCAGGCGCGAACAAGAGTACGTGGGATTTCAATAGATACGCACGTAGCCGCGTGTATCCATTAAAATCCAGGGTCGGCGCACAGAAGGCTGGCCAAAATTGGCAGCCTTCGTGCGCCGAGCCGCGCAGCCTGCCTCCGTTCCCTCCGAGGCCGCTCCGAAATCGAAGCGGCCTCGGAGGGAACTTTCCTTTGCCCTCCCCCCACCTTCCCCTCCCTTCCCCTATCTAACCCACCCCCCCGGCCCTATCTAAACCCCCCCTACCTCTATCACGAAAGTTATGCCTGCTCGAAGCAGGCGTAACTTTGCGAGCGCCGGCTGCCGCGCTCCATGTTCCGGTCCGGGGGCTGGTCCTGAGGCCGTGGCCACGCCCCCGGGCCGAAACCACGCCCGCGGCACCGCCCCCGGATGACGCGCTGAACGCGTCACACCCCCTGATGATGCGCGGATTGCGACACGCCCCCCGAAATGCCTCCCCCCCCAGGAAAGCTCGGCGCGTGCAGGGGGTGTTTGGGTCAGGTTTTCGGGGGGTACGCGTGTATCTTACGCACATACCCCTTTGAAAATCTGGCCCAATGTGTTTAGACATTCTTCAGAAATAGTTAAGCTTTGTTCTTTGGGCATAAAGTATGGTGTCACCCGGATTTAATTAAAAGTATACAATCTAGGAGAAAGTTATTTCTTAATATGTGATCAGAAGTTTTGCAGAAGGGAGTGCAGTTTCAACTGCGTTTCCCCTGTAAATGCTGTGTCAGATTTCAGGTTCATAATTATGTGTTTTTTGATCCACCCCAATTAAGAGCATTTCTAACCTCTCATACCTGAAGTATCCCATTGTTTGCTTGGTAGTAAATAATGATATTGTGTTGTGTCTCCTTTTGCTACCTTTGTTCATAGTATTTTATTTCCAGAAGATAAATAACGCTCTATTGGCGTGGGCTCTCCCGTATTACTTTTATTTTTTCTTATGAGTACAGTACCATGAATGTAATCAATATAAATTATGCTATTGTTAAATAATTTCTTTCTGTACTGTAAATTTCATAGCAAGTGGATACTTGTTTGTATAATTAAAATATGATAAAAAATAAAAAAGTATTATCCACTATGAGCCTAGATCTTATTCCTGGGTGATAGCTCCTAAAATGGAACCTAACATCGTGTAACTACAGCAAGGGTTATTTTTCCCTATATGCAACACCTTGCACTTGTCCACATTAAATTTCAGCTGCCATTTGGATGCCCAATCTTCCAGTCTTGCAAGGTCCTCCTGTAATGTATCACAATCTGCTTGTGATTTAACTACTCTGAATAATTTTGTATCGTCCACAAATTTGATAACCTCACTCGTCATATTCCTTTCCAGATCATTTATATATATATTGAAAAGCACCGGTCCAAGTACAGATCCCTGAGGCACTCCACTGATTTACCCTTTTCCACTGAGAAAATTGACCATTTAATTCTACTCTCTGTTTCTAGTCTTTTTTGAACAATGTTGAACATATGGGTGCAAATTATTTTCTCTTTAAGGAGATGAGAGTCTCCTTAAAGAGAAAATAATTGTGGAATAATCTTGGAAAATTAAAATGCGATTTCCCTCATGTCGTAGATCTCCGAACTTACGATAAGCTTGCAAAATCTCAGTTTTGTCTGCACAATCCAGCAGCTTGGCAATCATCACTTGCGGTCTATTTTTATTCACATTAGGAGGCCCTAAGCAGTGGATGGCCCAGATTTTAGCTGATATTCTAAGCCTATGTCTAAGGGCAACCAGCTTTCCAACACAGGGTACAGCTCGCGGTTCATCGATTCTATAATGCTTACAAAATGTAAATGGCTTCTATGCAATCTATTCTCCAGATCATTCACTTTTGCTTCCAACTTGAGAACTTAGTTTATCTTGTTTTGTCATGAGGGTTTGGGTTTCCACCTCTACATCTGCCACTCTCTGCTGAAAAAATAAGAGGCAAGTGGCACCCTATAGACTAACCAATTTATTGAATGATGCATAAGCTTTCGAGGACAGGGCATGTGTGTGAGCATGTGTGACTAAGCAATTACTGTATTTTTCACTCCATAAGACACACTTTTTTCCCCCAAAAGTGGGGGGAAAATGTCTGTGCGTCTTATGGAGCGAATATTAAAAAATAAACAAACCCCCAACTAACTACAACCCCCCACCCTCCTGAAACACCCCCCCCCCCCCGAGACTTGCCATCAGTCCCTGGTGGTCCAGCGGGAATCCAAGAGTGATCTCCTGCACTTGGGCCGTCGGCTGTCAGTATTCAAAATGGCACCGATAGCCTTTGCCCTTACTATGTCACAGGGGCTACCGGTGCCATTGGTCGGCCCCTGGCACATGGTAGGAGCACAAGATGGCCGGCACCATGTAACAGGGGCTGACCAATGGTACCGGTAGCCCCTGTGACATAGTAAGGGCAAAGGCTATTGGAGCCATTTTGAATACTGGTAGCCAACGGCCCAAGTGCAGGAGATCACTCTCGGACGCCAGCTGGACCACCAGGGACTGATGGCAAGTCTTGGGGGGGTCAGGAGGGTGGGGGGTTGTAGCTAATTAAATTTAAAGGGTTGGGATGGGGGTTTTTTTTTTGGGGGGGGGGGGTTCCAACAAAGAGAATTGCTAAAAGTTTTCTGATCCAGGGAATGGCCAGAAATGGCCCTCCCCAGAACCAAAAACAAAATGGGGACAAAAAAACATTTTATGCCCTCCCCTAATTTGCTCCATAAGACACATAGACGCCCGGGAACAGAGCCGGTTTAGCAAACCATTTTATTTATTTTTTTAATTTTCCAGCTCTGAATCCTAGGTGCGTCTTATGGTCAGGTGCGTCTTATGGAGCGAAAAATACGGTAAGTGCTGGCCTCAATAAATTGGTTGTCCATAAAGTGCCACCCACCTCTTGTCATTTTTCCTACAACAGACTACACAGCTGCTATACCTGTGAAACTCTCTGTTGAGTTTCTTCCACTTTCCTTCTAATATCAACTAGTACTACATTAACATCCTCGATCTGTTTGGGTATTGTACCTAATGTCTCTTCCAGCGCTTTCACTACTGCAACCATGACTTCAGCTACTTGCATATCCATATAGTCTGGGCCATGTGCGCTAGGAGACCTTCCTGCCATTTTAGGCTCTGCTTGCTTCCCTGCTGTTTTCTCTCTTTTCTGTGTTTTTGTAGCCATATCTGAGCCTTGCTTAACAATGAAGTTATCCATACACTGCAAGCTTAGCTAGGGACAAGTCTTTTATCCAATTTTCACTAGGAGGACAAAATATTTCGGCTGATATCATGAGAGACACCCTGGGTAGGCTTACTCTGCGTCTTTCCTGCTCATTGTGTCACATGATCTCCTTCATATACAAATGTTTTAAAATATCTCAAAGACCAATAAAAATATTTCAAAATGGCAAGCAGATCAAATAACACCCAATAATTAAAACTGTATAAGGATTAAAAAATACCCTATTCTCCACATCTGGGTACTTCTTTTTTATTCATTTATTTATTTATATTCTGCTTTTCAGACACTTCAAAGCAGATTACATTCAGGTACTGTAGGTAATTCCCTATCCCCAGAAGGTTTACAATCTAAGTTTAAACTTAAAGCAATGGAAGGTGAAGAAAGTTGCCCAATGTCACAGTGGCAGTAGGATTTAAATCCTGTCTTCCCTGATTCACAGCCTGCAGCTCCAACCACTAGTCCACTGGTTAGAGCAGCAGGCTGTGAACCACCATCTTTGTGTCATCTGTAAATTTCATTTGCTAATTACATACAGGCCGATACAGGCCACTCTCCTGTGATCATGATTCAGTAAATTAGGGCCCGTGATAAAAAGAGGCGCTAGGGACACTAGCGCGTCCCTAGCGCCTCTTTTCGGACAGGAGCGGCGGCTGTCAGCGAGTTTGACAGCCGACGCTCAATTTGCCGGCGTCGGTTCTCAAACCGCTGACAGCCATGGGTTTCGGAAACCGGATGCCGGCAAAATTGAGCGTACGGTTTTCAACCTGCGAGCCGATTTCAAAATTTTTTTTTAAACTTTTTTTAACTTTCGGGACCTCCGACTTAATATCACCATGATATTAAGTCGGAGGGTGCACAGAAAAGCAGTTTTTTTACTGCTTTTCTGTGCACTTTCCTGGTGCTGAGAGAAATTAACACCTACCGCCGGAGTGCACTGTACGGTATCGGCCCAATAGATAGGGGAGCGACTAGTGACCATATTTGCAGATGACTCAGAAATATTCAGGGTAGTTAAAACACAGGCAGACTGTGAGGAACTACAGAAGACCCCGTGAGACTGGAGACATGGGCATCCAAATGGCAGATGAAACTGAATGTGGACAAGTGCAAAGAGACGCACACAGGGAAAACAACCCCAGTCTCAGATACACAATCATGGATTCCATTTTTGGAGTAACCACCCAGGAAAAGAAATGATGAATAAAACAAATGGAAAAATTCATAATACCTCTGTATAGAACAATGGTATGGTCGCACCCTGAGCATTGTCTGCAATTCTGGACATCCCATATCAAAAAGGGCACAGCAGAAATAGAAAAGGCACAGAGAAAGGAAACAAAAACAGTCAAGGTGCTGCAACAGCTTCCACATGAAGAAAGGCCAAAAGAGATGATTGAGAGGGGACATGACAGTGGTCTACAAAAAGTGAGTGGGGTGGAAGAGTGGGGTGGAAGAGTGGGGTGGAAGAGGCAAACAGGGAATAGTCATTCACCCCCTGAAACAAATGCAAGAACCAGGGAACACCCCCTGATGGCTTTCTTTCCCCATCTTCCTGGAAATCTGCAGGCAGAAGCAGCTCCCTGCTTGGCCCATACAGTGTCTTTCATACACACATGCTTGCAATCTCACACACTATTTCTCTCTGATACACACACACACACACACACACTGTCACATGCTATTTTCTCATACACACACACCCTCTCACATGCTATTTTCGCATACACACACACACTGTCACATGCTATTTGGTCACATACACACACACTGTCACATGCTATTTTCTCATACACACACACTGTCACATGCTATTTTCGCATACACACACACACACACTGTCACATGCTATTTTCGCATACACACACACACTGTCACATACACACACACTCTCACATGCTATTTTCTCATACACACACACACACACTGTCACATGCTATTTTCTCATACACACACACACTCTCACATGCTATTTTCTCATACACGCACACACACACACACTCTCACATGCTTTTCTCATACAAACACACACTCTCACATGCTATTTTCCCATATACACACACACAAGTCACATGCTGTTTGGTCACATACACACACACTCTCACATGCTATTTTCTCATACACACACACACTCTCACATGCTATTTTCTCATACACACTCACACACACACTGTCACATGCTATTTTCTCATACACACACACACACTCTCACATGCTATTTTCTCATACACACACACTCTCACATGCTTTCTCATACACACACACACACACTCTCACATGCGATTTTCGCATACACACACACAGTCACATGCTATTTTCTCATACACACACACACTCTCACATGCTATTTTCTCATACACACTCACACACACACTGTCACATGCTATTTTCTCATACACACTCAAACACACTCTGTCACATACTATTTTCTCATACACACACACACACACTCACATGCTATTTTCGCATACACACACACTCTCGTGCTGTTTTCTCATACACACTTACACACACACTGTCACATGCTATTTTCTCATATGCACATACTCTCATATGCTATTTGGTCACATACGCACACTCTCTCACATGCTATATACTCACACATATACATACATGCGCTGACACACTTTCACTCTCGCTCTCCCTGAAACATGAAGGGTTTAGGCAGCAGTAGCCTCTTTTCTAGAGCGATGCAGGTAACCCTACCAACGCAGCAGCAGCCCGCCTTCTGTCGCGCGCCTCGAAGACAAGTGCAGTCTCCTTTGCAGCGCGGGCCTCGCCGAGAGCAGCAGCTCCCTCTTTTCCGTCAGCAGGGAGCACAAGCGACCTCGACTCTCGAAGCAGCACAGCAACAGTAGTGCCAGCAGAATACGTCCGGGCCACGGCTGACACTCGGATCTTTGGGTTGGGGGCATGAGCTCCGCGCTAACCACGCCCTTGCCTACACCTCTCGCACACTTTGACAGCGCAGGCACGGATCTTACGCTGGGTGATTGACAGGAAGCTTAGAACGTGGCTGGCACGTGCCGCGAGCGGAAAGGCGGAGTAAAGGGGTGGAGCTCGCACGGTTGGAGTGCGGTCAGCAGAGAGAGACTGAGGTGCTGGAGGGCGCTACGGAGGCTGAACGCGGGTGAGTGGGGTATGGTGGGAGATAGGGACCGGGTGCTGTCCGACCCGTCGAGTGAGAAACCTGTCGTGGTCTTAGGCGCACAGGAGGAAAACGGTTTGTGTATTTTACTTCTTGGCGGGAAGTATGCTTTAGTCAGTGGCTTTCGGGAGGTGGAGGGGCCAAGGCTCCGGGGCTGTAGGGACTCTACTGAAAACTCCGGGCTCTAACTGCAGAATCATGCCCGGATACAAACGTCACCTAGGAGGGCCTCGCGCGGAAGGTATGACGAAGATGCCGTAGGACCCGTGCAGAAGACGGAGCAGGGGCGTCCTTCCCGCGAAGAAGGAGAGGTCCTTCGAAATCGCCGCGGATCCCATTTCGCTGCTGCCGTGAAGCGGCCTGAATGAGGAGGAAAGCCGTGGAACCCCATCCACTTTCTCCGATACCATTAGACGGAGAGGCACCAGTGAGAGGGAAGTGTGAGTTTGAGAGAGAGGGATCTTGTGTTTGTGTGTGTGTGAGCACGTGCATATGAGAGAGGGAGTGTACTTGTGTGCGAGAGCATGCACGTATGAGAGAGGGAGCTAGGGCCAAATGATGACCTGCTGTTGGCTTCTGCTCTAGGCCAACAGGAAGACTGTGACCGCGGGGAAGGTGAGTCATATGGTGGGTTGTGACTTTAGGTGAAAGAGAGGGTAAGTGATTGGGAGAGAAGAGAGGAGAGAGAGAGAATGGGAAGAGGGTGAGTGACTGAGGGAAAGGAAAGAGGGTTAAGTGACTGAGAGGTGAGTGAAAGGGAGGGAAGGGAGTGAAAGAAGGGAAGAGAGTGTGAGAAGGAGGGAATAAGGTGCATGTGTGTGTATATGAGAGAGGGAAATAGAAGAAAGTTTTTGTGTTAAATCCTCTCCTGACCCCCCCTCCCCCCCCCCCCCCCACTCCCAACTGCCCTCCACTAATCCAGGACAATTTTAGGTGACTGGAAATCCAAAGTTCCCAGATATGGAGAGGGGAACATTTTTTATCCTTATAGTTCTACTTATTGGATATTGTGTGATATGCCAGCTGTTTTGAAACATTTAATTGATTTTTGGAAATGTTTAAAGTTGGTTTTATCCTTATTATTTATTAGATGCTATTCATCATCTGTTTAAAATATTGTTTTTATTAGTATAGTTATTAAATCAATGGATTTTCTTGGTTTTGTTTTATGAGGCATGGTGATGTTTCTGTTTTTGCATTATTACACTGCATATAAGTTTGGCTGGGAGGTCTGGGAAGGGAGAGAGGCTGGGGAGCCCAATTGCTGGGACTGGGAGGTCTGAGAGGGGAGAAAGTGCTGGGGAGCAAGACTGCTGGGGGCTGGAAGGGTAAAGAGTGAGTGCTATTGCTTCTGTTTCTCTGAGATAGTGGGAATAATTTATTTCTCAGTGTAATTTTAGAGAAATGTGCATGTGAAAATTTCTATATTTTTATAGTATAGGGAAAATGCAGTTTTTATTTCTCTGGTGTTATACTGGCAGGCAAAGTATGGCTTTTTGGGATTTCCAATTTTGTCTCAATGTTTCTCTTTTTAATATGTGGTCAGTTATTCTGTATTTGGTGAGGGGACAAGCATGCACTGTAATGAGACTAAAGTGATGTGAGCAGTCTGGAGAAAAGGACACATTTTCCTTTTTTTTCTCCTGATGGTAAGAAGTACAAAAATTTGAAATTTTGGAAGAATTTATAAATTTTACATCACAGCCTTTGACTCTATGGTTGCCAACTGGTTCAGATTTTCAGGACAGGTTGCATGTTGGAACTTATTCTGATTTCCTCAAGAAAGCAAGACTATAAGTATCTGCATGCAGGGAGTAAAACCAAGACTGGATCAACCTGTCCTGAAAATCTGGAGCCTTGGCAACCCTATTTGACTCTTGATCTTATTCTTTATCAGAGAATGTTTTATTTGCTTGAAAGTATCACAAGGAAAGGGGCAACTGGGGCTTGACTGCAGGCAGGAAGCTTTTACCCCATAGGTTGTTCATAGCAGTCTGTCAGTTCATTTCTTTTCTGGGTTTTCTATTAGTGTGACTTTTTTGCCCTTAAATTTCTAAAAGGTGGGGGGTAGGCAACATAAATGCATTGGTTCCTGGGTGCTGGAGACCCTCGGTACGCCTCTGTAGCAGCAACAAGGTCCTGTTTCCAAAATGTTTGGAGAATAGCAAGATCCCACCATTTCTTTAGGTGATGGAACAGTTGAGCAGGAAACGGGAAGGTGATTATAATTTGAAGGAATCATTTTGCATCTCTTGTGTTACATATCTGTATACACTTAGTGACACTAATCTCCTGTGTCTTTGTCCACGTAGGTACCATGGAAGGTCGGGCACGAGTACGGGCTCGTGGACAAGCCCTTTGGGAGGATACCCCAAGGCTGGACAACCAGCATCCCCTAAAGCGGTTTGTGTTACATTTACATACATTATGCTTTATCCAAAAATTAGCTTTTTAGACATTTATAGTGAAATTCAGCATTTATATTGACTATTAACATGCAAAATGAACTTTGCAAATAAAATAAAAATGCATGTTTTATGTACAGAATCTTTTATGTGAATCAAACCCCAATGTATTTAAAATGCTAAGGAGATCATATTCAAAGTTATTTAGCTGAATACATTGTGAGTTATTTGGCTAAATTCTTACTCTTGAATATTTAGGGAACTTATCCGGCTAAGATTTAGCTGGATAAAAAGGGGCAGTCTGGGGCGGAGCTAAGTTATCCTACTACTTAGCCAATTTTCAGCTGTATCCGGCTAAGTTAGCCGGACAACTTTAGGCCTGTCTCAGAGCAGGCTCTAAAGTGCCGGATAACTTAAAACTTAACTGGCAAAAGTCTTTAAAAATGTCGTATGGGCCGGTCCACCTGACTCCCAGCCCGACACCCAGCCCCCCAATTCAAAGTTTAAAAAATATGCCACCCCCAACCCTTCCAAATAATATTTAAAAGAAGGTAGTGTTGGCCCTGGGGCCCTCCTCCCCTTCCGGGTTGGCAACATCTGAATCAGTGCCCCCTCCATTCCCTCTATTCTTGCCTCTAATCCTCCCGCCTACCTGTACCTTAGCAGCCCCTTTCTGCGCTATCCCATTGGCTTCCAGTGTTCTGACAGCAATGCTGTAAGTATAAAGCTACTGGCATTGCTGTCAGAACAATCTCTGACAGTATATTGGTAGTTTTATGCTTCCAGCATCGCTGTTAGAGCAACAAAGGTGCTGGGACTGCAGGACGAGCATACTATGATCCCAGCGCAGAAAGTAATTTGCTAAGGTACTGGGTGGGTGGGAAGATTAGGATATGAAGGGGAACAAGGGACCCATTGATTCTAGATGTTGCCTAACGGGGAGGGGGTGGGAGAGTGGGGAAGCCAGGCTGACCCATCCTACTTTTCATTTTAAACAGTATTTGAGGGGTGAGGATCCGGGCTTGGCCTAGCAGGGCACATTTTTTATACTTTGAGTGGAAGGCGTGAATTGGGCTGGCAGCCCATGCAATACTTTCTTTTTAAAGTCTGTTTGCCACTAACCAGCTATATTGGGATTTCAGTACTCCCTTTCTACTAGAGTACTGTGTACTACTTTTGTTT